>NC_133514.1:116915000-117072500 GCF_049354715.1 Callithrix jacchus | reverse complement strand
CCAGCTCTGTGGCCTGACCCCTGCCCACCTCACCCCATTGTCCCTGGAATTGTCCACCTGGCTTCACAATCCAGCTCCCAGCAGTCTTGACTGCCCTGTAGAGTTCATGCACATCCCACCCTCCATGGCTGATCCTGCTGCAATCCCTGCCTGGAATGGGCTGCCCCTGCTAATCTGCCTAACTCCCACTTACTGCATATCAAATGTTACCAGCCCAAGGAAGTGTTTTTCTGAAGCAGCTAGGGAAACTTGGCATTTCTTGACCTCAGCTTTCTCCATCTGAGGCAGGTGTTGTTTTGAACTTCTTAACCCTAAAGACTAACACAGTGCTGGCACATGCTGACATTCAACAGATGTTTGTTTAATCCTCACTTTCCCAGTTAGTCACAAACACTTCAGAAATTGCCTGCAGTGCTCTTCCACATCTCTGTACTTCCCCTTGTGTTCCCTCTGTTAAAAACGTCCAAATGTACCTTGTGAACAGCGCCTCATCCTTTAAGACCCAACTCAAAGATAACCTGCCTGTGCACAAAGACTTTCCTACTGCTCCTCCGCAGAACTCATCCTCCAATCCTTGCTTCCACCCAGCCTTGCTCCTACACCTAGAGTGGCTTCCACGCAGCAGACGGCCTGGGCACCGCCTTGTCACAGTGCCCACAAAAAGGAAAAACACAAGAATCTGCCAAATGAGAGATAATAAACAAATAATAAATCCGTGGTTATGCTTCCCTTCTAGCTACATTTCTCATGCCTCCTTCTCATTCAGTTCTTGCACAAAAGAAACAGCAGAAGCATCCACAAAGTAAAGGACTGTAGGAAACAGAACAGGGAGAGGGAGGTTAGCAAGAAAAAAAATTATGGAACAGGCAAGGAAACCAGAAGCATGGCTACCCTCCTATATTCTACTGCTGGGTCAGGAAGGTTAAAGAATCCTGACACTCCAAAAGAAGATTTTTTTTTTTAAGAGACAGAGTCTTGCTCTGTTTAGTTTATTTCTGTTTTGTTATAGGCTGATCATACTCATTGGCCACAGAATAAACCTAATGACCCCACTCTTCTGTGGCCAAAATTTTAAAAACCACCACACAGAAAAGGAAACCAGGATATAATGGACACAAGAGCTTGTCTTTTCCCTGTGAGGGGGAGCTGCCGGTTTCCACTCTGCTGTCCTAACCCCACCCCAGAACCCTCCCAGCTTCACCAAACACTTCACTGGAAAACACACAAGGATGCTATCTGAGAAAACAAGTTTAATATGTGAATATTATAACCGAGATAGCTCTTAGGCTTCCCAATAATAAAGTCATTTGCATAGTTTTAAAAACTGTAAATGTTCATTCACTATGCAAAAAGTATCTCAAGGATTCTAACATCAGAGGAATATACAAATAATGTTAACTTTTTATTCCTAACTGAGGAAGAGAGACAGCAATCATTACATAGCATTTTTAAAATTTCAAGCCTAAGACAAAAATATTTAACAAAAAATATTAAAATATTATGTGGATGAAATATATAATGTACCATTTATAATGGGAGAGCATTTTAATGTTAATTTAAACGTTTTTTACAAAACTGAGAGATGCTGCACTTTATACTGTTACAAGCATAATTCATGCTACATTATAGAATAAATGTTTCCTAACTACATCTCTTTAACCAAAACAACCAGCTAAACCAAATACTTATTTTACTTGGATAGATCTGTAGATATGATGGGTGTAACTAATTGTTCAGCTAAAAATGCAATTCCATGGTGCTTTTAATGACTTAGGTACACACAGCTTTAGTTCTCAGAGGAGACTAAAAATAGTGATTTTAATTTATTCCTGCTGCCTACAATTACCCACAACCATGTATTTTTAAATATTTCCAGCCTATAAAAATTACTAATTTTTGCCACTTGTGTTTATCTGCATTTAGACTTTGATTTGGATAAATTAAGCTCTCAAGTGTTCCCTGCTTTATGAAACTCTGCATGTTGTACACTTCAACACAAATAAATGACTTGTACCATTAGAGGTTTAAATAATGTAATGCATTTCATGCTCAGCCTGAAGCTGGATCCCAACAAAGTTGCTAATGCACGTAATGATTAAGTGTAACTCAAACACTAACTGTGTTGTTGAAAACATGACAGGCAATAATTTGGTCTATTATATTCTGCCATTTAATTGCCTAGTACAGACATTCTCTGACACGTTATGAAGCAATGATTTACAATTATTCAAGCTGCAAAGGTCAGAAAGTGACATTATAATCATCTACATAGAGATCCCTTCTAATGCACAAAAAGTAGGTAATGCCACACACACACACACACACACACACACACACACACACACACAAAGAGTTTTACTGCATTAGTAACTTTCTATTTAAGGTTTCTTAAACCAACTAGGAATAAACAGTTCATAAGCACATTAACATACAATTTTAAAATGTCTGGAATCTTTTCATGAAACCAGATGTGACAGATTTAGAAAATGCCCTTATTCTCTCCTGATTAAATTCTATTCAACTATTTAACTCCACACACAAGAATCAAGATGAGACTCAGGGAAATCAATCAGTAAACAATGCAGCTCCTGTATCATGCACACTCAGGTCTACACTTATGAATAATGGCATATCAAACTTAGTTATCATTTCTCAGGTTTGTTGAAATCACAGGCCAAATACTAGTTTCCTACAACTCTTTAAGAAAAAAAATTAATACTGCAAAACAAAAACAATAAGCAAAGTTGATCAATCATATCCCTTTCATCTTAATGGGATGATACAATCTTTACACTTTTAGACGCTTACCTCTTGCTATTACACAAATATATTCCTCAAGTAAATGTAATAAATTATCAACAAATAAAAGAGAGTGGGAAAAAAATTATTTAAAGTAACACTTATAAGTGGGAAATATAAAACAGAGAAGGGGGAGGAGAGAGAGAAAGAGAGAGACAATATCAGAATATAAAAGTAAAGCACTGTGCAAGCAACTTTTAAAAAATGTAACTCTGGGCAAAAGCAGAAAATAAAAGTAGATGCAAGGAGAAGGTAGGTAAGTTTACATTAACTACATGCTTAGTGAAAACAGCCTAGAGAGGAAAAAATAAGTACAAATTAAAGTTAAGTCAGGAACAAAAATGAGTATTACAACAATTAATGGAGAAATAAAGAAAAGGGAGAGTTAAAGGAAGAAAAGTGGTGTACCATTACTGATCAGATAATTTACGTACATTGCTAAAAACATTTTGAATATTAAGTTTCCCGTCAGTAAAATGCGGATAACAAGCATCAGTCTACAAAGCCATAGAAATCAACACGTGAGACAGAAGTTAATCAAAGCTATTTATTAAACCACAATGCACTGAATAAATATTATTTAGAGTACTAGGCATAATATTTTATACATACATAGAGAATAAAATAAATTTAAAAGAATTTAACAAGACATGGTGCCTAAAATAATTTCTAAAGTCATTGAGATTTTCAAGTTTTTGACTATTGAAAAAAATAAAAACATCATAAATGTAATAAAAATATGCATTTGGCCTATTTTCTAAACACAGAATTATTAAATAAAAGTATTAAGTATAAAAAAGTATACTTTCTGTTATTTCTTACTTTCTCTCCCACTAACCCCTATGTCAGACCCATAACAGATTTTCAAGTTAACTATCCACCAAGTGCCTAAATATAAACACACCTACGTTCTACAAAATTCCTCTCTCAATCACACTTGGATATTTTTAGCAATTAAGAAACTCTACTTAAAAAAAAAAAAAGTGCTCCCCCAAAAGTGAAAGTAAAATAAATGACTCTCACATAAAGTTATACATAATGTGTACTAAAAACATGAAGTACAAAGCAATACATTTTTGAAACTTTTACCACCACATGAGCAGGTAAACCTTGGGTAAACAAAACTTAGAGTCTGAATTCTTAATCTTAACTACCTAATAGAAATTAGACATCTAACACATGCAGTTTCTTATGTCAAACTAACTTAAACCCAAGATATACAGTAGCTAGATGTGCCAGTGGGGCAGGGCAAGAGAGGGGAATGATACCTTCAAATGCTCCTGGAGATTCAAAGAAAATCGATCGAGGTTCAGAGAAGTTAGACAAAAGTTTAAAAGGCAGTTTTTGTTAAGGGTATTGCTAGTACACAACCCTAAAACTACGTGTTAGTGAGAAACACAAAACGTGTAGCTGATGATCATCCAAAATCACCTCATATAAAGATCTGAAAAAGAGGTCAATTACGAATAATCTGAGACATTAATATTGAGCTCAGTACTGTTTGCTGTTTCCATCAATTTCACCACAAAATAGTGTTTTTCAAGAAAACCAAGAGGTTACTAAGAAATAGAGTACAGTATTGTGAGTAACAATTTCACTTTAAAAATGTGACTGCCCAATTTTTTATAATTTTTGGTCAATCAAGACTATTTGGGAAATAACTCCTTATAACTCAAATAATGAAGAGCTCATTAAGAAAATTCTAAAAGACGAGACTAAGATATTAGCTAGTAAAGAAAAGAAAACATAACGCAGGACCTTCTGTTTGTGACAAAATTACAGTTAATGTTCCTGAAAGATCACTTTACCTTTTAAAGCATGATTTTGTAAAAGGTAAAATTTATAGCAATTAAAGCTAATGAAGAAATGCAGCATGAGCTGCTTATGTTCAGGAACTAATAGGTCCACTGAGCATTCTAAGATTATTTAGCCATCAATGATAATGAATTGACTTTGTCAGTGATGTTAATGTACAAATACTCTCTGGTGCCAGTAATCTGATTACCAATCCTTGAACATTTTTGTTTTTCACTTTAATTTTTAACTTACACACTGCCCTATCCCTTTGAAACACATGAAATATGGATCAACCTATGATACTTTTTCTGTAGCATTGAAGGGTACCTAATTCACTACCATTTTGTTTCAACTACATAGATCAGTAAGGATTCTTCAGTTTACTGCAATTCTTCAGAACTTTCAGCATCACTGTTAAAATTATTGCTACGTAACTTTTCAATCAAATTTAATTTAAAACATAAAAAGAGCTATTATTTCCTAGTCTGATGAAATTCAATGGCTGTCGTAAGTCTAAGAAATACAATTCTGGACTCCAGAATACTTGTTCTACATACGCACACATACACACAGCTTTCTCTGATGGCAGTATAAAACTCAATGTATGTATAATTATTTACAATTCTGTATCTCTGGAATCAAATATATGAACTATTCATGCAATATTTCAGGTGTATGTGGCAAGCAGTTAGTGAGCAGGGTGTGCACTGCTCAAATCATACACCTAAAGCCAATCAATTATGTATTCTTTTTGATGCCAGATACGTTAGAAATTGTTTTGTGAGAAACTTCTCATTCTAGGATCTAAGTAACCCTAATTAAAAAATGAATGGAATTAGATCTCTATGGACAGACTATGCGAAAAGTGTTTACTTACTTCTCAGAAATGAGAAAAAAGCTGCTTACTGCCACCTAATCGCAAATCTTCACTGGAGTCAGGGCCTCTGATGACACGCACGGTAAAAACAATGGATGAGATAGACCTAAAACCACTAAAATGAACCATTTGGCACTTCACCCTTGCAGCTAAAATCAGTAGTAACAAAACTCATTCTCCCACTGGTCTTCAGGGAGCTTTCGGGCCATCTTCATTTACTTCAGCTGCAAGTCACTGAACCATCAATTCTGCCAATGAATGTATCACCGACCATGGTTCATAAAACTGCTTGCAAAGGTACTTGCAAAACTATCCTAAGGGTCAAAACACGCAATTGCATCCTGGGATAAAGTGGACTGTCCAACAAATAACAGAACTTGTTTTTGACATAAAACATATTTACATGGTAGTATCAATCAGCAGAAGCTTCTACTAAAAAAGAAAATAAACCTCCTATGTGCACATTGCATAATTTAATTGAGCCTGTGTTATTTTGTGAATTAGCCATAAGAATTGCAAGTTTCTCAGGTTTCACATGAATAATTTTTATCTGATGCACTTATTAGTTAATTTCTCTGGCATAATAACATTAAAATATACTTTTAATCAGAAGTAGGGCATTAAAATCCACCTCTGAATGTCTTATGATATACCATATATGTCGTAGCATTTTAAAACCTTTTAAACATTTCTGCTAAATTAATTAGTCTTGCATTAAGACACCTTAGCACTTTCTATTAAATGCAACACATTTGAATGACAATTAAACATTGCACATGATTCTTCAGAGAAAGAACCATCAACTAAAAAAGAAAATAAGTTTTGAAATAAAGTTACACAAAAATGCATAACACAGTTTTCTTCAGTATCATCCCTGCAATGCTCAGTAACCAGCCATCTGAAATTAAATCTTTTGTTGTTTTCCTTATAGAATATGTCCAATGGATCCAAAGAGCTATTAATGTGATAAAAATTAAAGTAGTACAGAAAAGAAAAAAAAAACATACATATACACTCCTAAAGCTATATTATGTATTTTTTATGTCTTCAAATGGAATTTATAGTTCTCTCTGGCAATGTGAATGAACATCCTATAATTTAGTCAATTTATAGATTACAGGTTCAAATTGACCTTGTAGCCCATAAAATTGCTCATCTTCAGTACAGGATTAGAAGTGGGAGAAGAATGTCATAACTGTATTTAAGGAATTTACCATAACAATGGAAAGAAGGGTACGCATGCATAATTTTAGCCACTCTTACTCCTATCGGTTTTGAATTCCGAAACAAAGGCTATCTTGCACATGCCTCCTGGTTCATGCAGCAGAGATGGCTTCAGTTTACTCACCCGCAGACATGACACTTGTATTCCCTCATCCCAAGGTGCCTTTTCACATGGTTTCTGGCATCTCCAAGCTGAGCTGTTGCAAAATGGCATATCTTGCACTTGAATGGTTTTGATCCTGAGTAAATTTAACATAAATATGATTTGATTTTGAATACATCACTGATAGCTTAGAAAAGAGGACTAAATCTTAAATCACACCTTTAACCTAATTAAGAATTTCTGTGCCCGAAATGGAATACCTGCATTGATTTGTAACTTGAATAGACCTGCCTCCATAATTATTTTACTCTGAAGACTTTAATGTTTCAGTGAGTCTTCCTAACTTCCAGTAACAATTCTAAGATTCAAAGTCTAAAGTGAGACTGCTGAGTAGCACTAAGTAGATGAAATGAGCTACATAATCTTAAATATTTTTCTTACAATTCACAAAAATACATCTTAAAGTCACTCAACACTTCAAAGGGAACATTTTTAAAACACAAATGCACACAGAGCAGCTGATATTTTTAAAAGCATATTTATCATCACATACATTTCTTGTGGCCATCTCCTTGTCTCCTCATATTTCTCCAGCTTTGAATTTACTTACGTTAACAATGGTATATTTCAGATATTTTTCTGACATTGATAGCAAATTATTCTCTGTATTTTTCATAAGATAATTTATAAATATACAGTAGATAATTTTTGTGCTTTTATGATCATTTTTATGGTCCAAAATCTATGATGATTCAACAAACTGGCAGAATTGACATTTTGTTTATTAACTTCAAGAACAAATATTTCAACACAAAAAGCATAGAAGCAACAAAATTTTTTAAATTATTTCATAAAGAAATAAGATTAAGCTATACTAAAAAATGTGAAAATAAGATTATTTCAAAGTCTACACACTTAGAGTCAGTAACAGATAAGACTGAAACTGAAACATATTAACAGATAATCAGTATTCACATTAATGAGAAACAACACTCTTAAGCTATAAAATGTATACACCATTTCCCAACTTTCTAACCACTACATCTTCAAATAAATAAATAAATCATAATCGTAAAAACCAGTTTAAAATCAGAACAGTATGTTACCAGATTTGTGGTATCATATTTAGTACTTACATGGTGAAATACTCCCTCTACTACAGTTAGATAGAACATGAAATATGTGAACTTTAATAAATATACAAAAAGCTCAAATTTAAAAAATTATAATAAATCATATTTGATCAATGAACCTTTGTGCAGTGCCCTTGGAAAAAAAAATCCTCCAAGAATACTTTGTTGAAATTGTAGCACTCAGTAAAAAATTTTAGTCTTAAATTTCAATTTAATTCCCAAAAGCTGACAAAAAAAGTGAAGCATTTAATTTTAATCTTCCAACAGAAATAAAAAAGTCAACAGTACTAAGCACGGGCAGACAAGGTTGAATATTTCACAGTTCAATGACAATGAAGCCAGATCTCTTAATACTTCCATTTCTGCTGTTAGAAGTAGATGTAAAATATATTTAGCACCTGAATGGTTATATCTAGTCAGGTTTATATGTTTAAATGTCAAAAGCAGGTTGAGACTGCACCTTACGGCAATCACATTCTATAAGTCACATTAGAAACTACAGTTTATTTAAATGATTCTGAGAAAACTAAGCCTATCACTACTTTAAACATTTCACTAAGACATAGAATTCTATAAAGGAACTTTTGAAAATGAGTGAAGAACCAATTTACCAATACTTTAAATTGAAAGGCTCTAAAGATAACACAGTAATTAGGACATTATTAGGTAACAATAATATCAGGACTCCAAACGAAGAAGATAAACCTCTCCCAAATTTGTATTACAGTTTTGGCGAAGGATGTAAAAGTCTCATGGGTTTGAGTGTTCACTTTGCTCACACAGCACCTGCCATGTGACTAGCTCCTCCTCCTGTGGCACAGATGCCACAGAGATATGGACGTGGGGTCTCTGGTGTGTTCAATTTCCTGTGTGTGGCTCCTCTGTGGAAACCTCCAGTTTCTGCAGGTCTCAGTGATCACAGCACAGTATGCTGGCAATTCCTAAATGAGCTATTTTGTTGACTGCTTCACCCAGAATCACAGAGGCCTTGACTATTCTTTACATCTTATATTCAGAGTAGACTATGTTAACATCTCCTTTCTGTGCCATAAAAATTCAAATACTAGCAGAGGTAATACTTCTCTGCATTAAAAAAAAAAAAAGACCCTTCTTTCTTTTTTCCCTAACTAATAATGTTTCCATTTTTAAGTTTGCTAGGCACATTCTGAAATGAATGCAGGCATAGTGTTTATAAGACAAAATTATAAAATCACAGATCTCTAAATATTCCTCTCAGGTACACTTTGATTATTAAAAACCTACAATATTATTTGCAATAGTTCCATTTCTTGGAACAGCAATATCCTCAGTAGGTTTTTTTGGTCTTCATTTGGTCCATAAGGTTTTTTTCAAAGGGAAAAACTAAAGAGACTCTGTATCTTTCTGGTGTCTTATCACTTTATCAAAATAATTTCAAAATCGTTAAAAACTAGGTCTTCACTCAGGCCTACAGGGACTCCTCAACCATCAGTCATTATTAATTGCTATGAAGACATGGATGTGACATTAGCATTAAAGAGAAAATACCAAATGAAGGCCTTTAGAACTTGAAGGAATGAATGACATTGTATATTACCCAATACCTAACAGAGCCATCATCCTACAATCCTCCCTAACCATTCAAACACTTCATTCATTCATTCATGTGCTCCTTCATTTATTCATTCATCAAGATATACCAAGAGCCAACTAAGTGTGAGACATAAATGAGGCAGTCAACAATGGGAAGTCTTTGTCACTGTGCTGAAAGTCTACAGATTAACTCTCCTACTGAGCTGTCTGTCCTCTGTCACGTATTAAGCTACAAACACTACCAGTCCTAACTTTAGAAATTTTTAGTGAAGTCACACACTACCTATCTCCCTGGAACATTTTGAGATGGCACTAGCGACCAGAGCACTCTAAACATAAAAAATGCATGACTTCAGACAATCTGGTAGCTCAACAGTAGCCCATGCAACATGAAATAAAAGCTTTGACAGACCAATGCGGGAGAAATGAAAATGACATTTGTGGCCGGGCACGGTGGCTCAAGCCTGTAATCCCAGCACTTTGGGAGGCCGAGGCGGGCGAATCACGAAGTCAAGAGATCGAGACCATCCTGGTCAACAAGGTGAAACCCCGTCTCTACTAAAAATACAAAAGATTAGCTGGGCATAGTGGTGCGTGCCTGTAGTCCCAGCTACTCAGAAGGCTGAGGCAGAATTGCCTGAATCCAGGAGGCAGAGGTTGCAGTGAGCCAAGATCACGCCATTGCACTCCAGCCTGGGTAAGAAGAGCAAAACTCTGTCTCAAAAAAAAAAAAAGAAAAGAAAATGACATTTTTTAGGTCTACTAATGTAACATGAAAGGCAAGACTGCCCATTCTGGTCATGTTGATTGCTTCATAGTAGCATGCACACAGGGAGACTCTAAGGATGCTTTTTCCTACAATGCTTGATAACCAAAACTCATTTATTTCTTATAGAGCTGTTTTTATCATGCTAAGGATGGGGGGGAAAGGTTATATAAAACATACAGTAAATCACAAAATATGAAAACAGGGATTGGAAGAGTAAGCTCTTTTCCAGTTAACCATTAATAATAGTCTCTGCATTACTATTTTATGAACATAAGCAAAATATCTGAAAAGCAATTCATTTTAAGATGCTCCAAGAAAAAAACCTTGAATTAAACCTGGAGACCAATTTCCCCAATAAAATGACTTGCAAAACTGAAATGGTAAACTTGTAGTGTGTCCTCAGGAACAGGGCTCTTGGTAGTGTTTCAAAGCACAATAAAAATGTACTTCCTGATACGACCAACACATGAAGTTTAAGAAAAAATATGCTAACTTTTACTAAATGTTACAATCAATGATGTAACTTATATAAGTAGGGTTACTTTGTCACATATTGATAGTTACCTCACTTTCACATCCACATTAACTTGATTTTAAATGCAATTAATACATATAGTCAAGGAAGACTAATGGACTACATTCTGCACTTAACCTGGTGGACATTTTCAAATGGCACAAGTGACCAGTGCAAACCTATTTTGCATTGTAAACGACTAAATAAATCTTAATGGATTAAGAATGATCAGCTATCAACACACAAGGGAAATTAAGTGCTGAAATGCCTACATTGATTATTTTAAATTATTAGCCTTACTCTGTTCTTGAATTTGTATGCTTTTAGTGAGCTTTAACACATTTACAAGACTTATTGACTATAATTACAAGAGAATTCAAGTAATGGACACATCAATTATAAGCAACATGTCTTGACCAGACAGTTGCATAAAGAATTCTAAAAAGAGCTCCATTAGCATCTTCCTCTTAGTTTTATTCAGTTTCATCTGCCTTAAGAGGGCATATTAAGAAAGTACATATTTTCTGCACATGTGAGCAAGACTTATTTCTAAAACTGTATCATTCCAGAAAGAAAGCTGCAACAAGGCACTGACAGAGAAACTAACAATGCAAACAAATAAGCATTCGGCTTATTCCCGAGAAATGGCTGCAGCGCATGGGAACATTTGGGATCAAAAGTACAATGTCTGTACTTATCTAGATTAATCTTATGCAGGTTGCCCCTTTACTTCCTTCAACGAAAAACTTTTATCTATCTTTAATCACCCTAAACAAGTAATGACGCTTCCTACTCTTTTGTCTTCTTCCGTGTAACCATGCACAAAGTATCAAAAACTGTATGAATTTAAAGTATAGCTTTAATAATAAGCCATTATTTAAAAGTACAGTAAAATAAACCTTACAGTTTTAATGAAAATATGTTCATTGAAATGTGAATTTATTATTCAAATCCACTCATAAATTCAAGCATGGAGACAGAACTTGTCTAAGCAGAGCACATGATTTAGAAAAGCTGTCTATTTAAAATAAAGAATGTATGGCAGGTTTATAGAAACAGTGCAGCGAATTTTTACATAAATTTAGAACAGTAGCTTATGCATTTTCCACCAAAAAAAAATGTTTTTTAAAAAACTTTCCACCTAAAATTAAACATTAAAATGGAACACTAACTGTGACAGAGCACAGAGACTAAATCAGGTGCTACCTCCAAGAACACCAGATCCTTAGCACATGTTAACTTTGGAAAGTGGTGGCTAATTTTGATCCATGAAGGTAGAATCTTGTTGCCTGGAAGTTACACTTTTGGATATAAAATATCTAGTGATTAATATTTTTACATCCCTAATATCATAAGAAAAATCTAATTACTCCATTCCTTAAAAGTCACTTAACATGTCCTCTGAAATTATAAGGTACCACTTAATATATACTTTGGAAAACCAAATAATTAGGACTCAGAAACAACTGAAAAGCTGCAACAGACAGCAGTTTGTAAAAGGCATCAGAGGGACCAGGCTTTTTAACAAAATTAAAAGAAACGCGTCAACTAACCTGCCTTTGAGATCACTAGGGCTTAATTACCCTTAAAAATGTGAAGTGTCAACAATGACTTATTATAGCCAAGCAGAGCAGCACATAGCAGTGAAATGTGAACTGGGTGGAGGCCAATGAGCAGCTACAGGTAGGGCTGTCTGTCTGGATGGGAACAAATGGCCCCATGTCCTCACTGACTTGGCTTGCTGCGGAGCTACATACCTGTATGAGTGCGAATGTGTGCCAGGAAGGCCATCGAGTTGCTGCTTCGACACATCTTTCCACAATACTTGCAGATGTTTCCCTGGTTTTCCTCCCTCTCGCGGTTGATTTGCTCAGTGTCTTCCACTATGTATTTATTCACCTCCCGTAGCAATTCCTCATGCTGCCCTTTAATATGTAGAAATAAATTCTGTTCAGAATCAAAGGGCTCTGTGCACTTGACACATTTAAACGTGGCCCCTCCCTCCGGAAGCTCTTCCACACTGGCCTGCTCATTTCTCATGTGGCCGGCACTAGCCAGATGCTGGTGAAGGTTGCTTTCGGTATAGAAGGACTTTCCACAGAGTAAACAATGAAAGTGCTTCTCTTTTGTAGGATGCTTCATGGCTATGTGAACGTTCAGTCCACTCAGTCCATCTGCTAAGAAGCCACAATCATCACAGCGAATGCGTGTAGACTCACCAAGGCAATTGCCTTCAGATCTCTTTTTTTTCACACCTTGAGCACAGTCTTTCAAGGGCAGCTCACTAATTCTCACTCCAGTTGCTATCAGGCCCTCTTCAGACTGGTCTATCAACTCACCATCTTCTGGGTTCTTTATTCTTATTATGGAGGAGTCAAATCGGCCAAAACTGTACACGGCCTGCCCTTTATCATCAATACTAATTATAGTTTCATAGACATCATTACTTTCAACTGTGCTATCAGAAGCTGGGCCATCCTCCTCCAAAATAATTTCTGTTTCATGTTGGGAATTCATCAGAATTTCCTTTTTCTCCAGAATGGGATCTTCTTGGACCCTTTTCAGGTCCTCCAAACCATGCCCACATGAAACTTTGTTCTGACCCCCACTCTCCAGATTTCCCTGTTCTCTGGTTATTCTTGTCACAACAGGAGTGGGGCTTTCAGCCGAGAGCTCCCCAGCGAGCACTGCAGGACACAGGTGTCGGTGAGGAACGTCACCTTCACTGTCTCCTACGCTTCCTCCTTCACTCTCACAATGGATGCGTAGCTCACCTGCATCTTTCAATAGCTCATGGTTTTTCTTTGCTGTCTCACAATTTGAAGCAGAGCTTCCTGAATTTTCATTTTGAAATCTGCTTGGGGAGTCATGGTTCAAGGAAATAGTAAAGGACATCATCTCCTCGGGTTTCCTAACTTTATCCTTGACAGGAGCCTGTTGGAAAGTCCCACAAAAGGAATGGTCTTCATTGAAATTAGATTCTTCTTCAGTCTCAACTTCTACAGAGTCAGCAGCACAGAGCACTTTAGACATATCTAAATTAGTATTCTCATTTAAAATAGAGCAATCTGCAGCATTTCTAGCTTTAAGAGTATCAGATGATTGATCTGAAATTATCTGAAATTCCTCAGAATTTTGTTGATGCTCTTCTTCAGGCACAATGATTTTTTTGGACGTGTCTGCAGAACCTGCTTCCACATGAGCAGAGTTCAGGTAAGACAGCCTTTTCATCTTGTGCTTCTCTGTTGCGGCGTGCCTGGTCATCTCGCGACGAGTCACTGCGTAGTAATCACATGCCATGCAATAAAACTCAAACTCCTTTGTATGTTTCCGTTTTACATGTAGCTCTAGAGAAGCAGAGGAGTGAGCATTAAACTCACAGTGCATACATTTATTCTCACCGGTGCCTGTAACGTCTCTCTGGGAGTACACATCCCCCTGCTGGACAAGGTCCTCTGGCTCTAGAGATATTTGCTCCTTTTTATCAAGAAGATGCCTATTAACTTCTCCATCTAGAGAATGAAATACATTTTCAACTTTGGCTTCAACTGAGTTTCCATGATCTGCCTTTTGAGAGGCGTGTGACTCAGCTGGTTTGTTAGCATGTTCATCTGACATGGTCATTGCTGAGCCAGCATTCTTTTTTCCGGCTTCAAGGCCACCCCCTTCAGGGCCAACAATGATATCTGAACTGTGTTTTCCACTTGCTTCTATTTCTACCCGTCCTTTATGTTTCTTGGTAGCACAATGACGTTCCATATCTCCCTTGGTTACAGTGTAATACTTACACACTTTGCATAAATAACTATACTGGTGACTGTGTTTTCGTCTAATGTGAACAGTCAAGTTTGTAATACTAGAGGCCAAAAGACCACAGTGTGAACATGTCCGTGAGATGTTACCTTTAGGTCTCCCTCTCTTTGGAGTAGTGGTCAAAGCTAATTCATCATCTTTGGTGCTATCACCGGACTGTGACAGTTCCTTAGGCATCAGCATGCCCTTCTCAAGATAGGAATGCTCTTGTAATTGCACACCTACATGGCCTTCAATCCTTCCATTTCCGGAAACATTAAACTCTTCTTTTTTATCATTTGCACCTATACACACCCTTTCAATACATTCTTCAAAGCTTAAGCCAATATTATTTTTCTTAGCATTTTCAAGATGCTTGCTTCTTTTAATGTGCTTCTCCATTCCTTCTTTGCTCAATGAATAAAGATTACAAGCTTTACAAAGAAAATGATAGTCCTGACCATGCCGAAGCTTTATATGTCTCGTGAGGACAGTAGAAGATCTTGTTTTATAAAAACACTTCTTACACTGAAACTGAGGCTTACTGGAATGCCTCACTTCATTACCATGGCTTACCCTGGACTTCACAGGTTCTTCCTGAGCCACTTTTCCTGAGTCATCCATAGACTCTTTTGCATTTTCTGATTCTAAAATACTTAAAGGTAAAGTCTGTAAAACCAAATCACTGTTAGATGATTGCGAAGTCTTTGGTTGAACCAATGAACTAATATGCTTCTCGGTGGTTTTGTGTTCTTCCATGTCTTTTTCAGACAAAAAGAACAGATTACAAGGGGTGCAAAGAAAAGCCATATTATGCTTTTCCTTCATGTGGTCCCTAAGATTTATTTCATTCAAGGATGTAAATGAACAACACTGACAACTCAGGGCAGAAGCAGTTTGCTGATGCTGGGGACTGTGCGAATGCTCATCTAAGTCCCTCCTTGATGTACTAGAGAAGTCACAAGTATGGCAGTAAAGTTTCGTCTCTCTGGCATGGCACCTTTTCACGTGGATTTCCAAATCTGTCCTATTTGTAGCAACTTGCCCACAGTCTGTACAAGCACACAATGTCTGAGGGTCAGAAGCTGGCTTCACTGTCAGGGAGTCCAGCCTGGAGCCCCGAGTACAGGTGCTCCCCCGACCCTGCTCCACCTCCTGAGTTTCTGAGGTAGTCACACACAGTCTCTGCACACTGCTGCTCGCTTCCAAGTGTTTCGGCACTGACTCTGCATCGTGTGTTTTTATCTGTGTTCTAAAGTGTTTCATAAACATCCTCTGAGTTTCACTTGTGCCTCTTTTAATTCCTAAAAGATTAAACCTTTTCTTTGCCTGGCCCTTCAAGGTAAAAGTGCTGCTTCGTCGACGGAAGCTATTACCCAACACGAGAATATTTCGCTCGGGTCTTGGCCTCGAGATTACACTGATACTGTGTGCTGCCTGCTGGGTATTTTTGGTAGATTCCAATTTCTCTAAGAGACCCTCTGAGGTTACTAAGGTGTCTAGCTTTTTACTCTGGTTTTCAGGATTCTGAGTTATACCAAGGGAAGTAACATTTTCTTCAACAATCTCTACTTCCTGTGACGAAGCATTTCTGGAAGGCATCATTTCAACAAGAAGCTCACTACTACTGCCACTTTGTTCAGAAATGCTTCCTGTCCAATCTGTAAATTTGCTTCCCACATTTCGTAATCCTTTTGAATCACTGTTTTTTGCTATTGGTTTAGAAGTTCTTGGCTTGGAGCGAACATTTTTTGTTGCCATTGTACATGGTTTTTTAGGAAAAGGCTGTTTTGTTAAGATCTGTACAAATCCTCCGCGAGCAGCCAGATTCTGACGACGGAGATGTGTTTTGCCAAGATAATGTGCATTCAACAGGTTTTCTTCTGCACACTGAAAACCACAAAGATCACAAGAAAAGACCTTCTGTAGCCCATGTGCTTGTTTGATATGCACATGGAGTGCTGAGCTGCTCTCTGCTTTGTGGCTGCAGTGACAACAGGTATGTTCCTTAGAGTGCTGCATGTGAGACTCAGCATGTTTTTCCAAATCAGAGCATGAAGAAAACAAATGCCCACAGGTGCCGCACTTGAGGACTGTATCTACATCCCCGATGGTACAACTAACATTAACTTCTTTCAGGGGGAAAGGAGATTCTCTTTCCAGATCAAGGGAAATCATTTCCTGAGCAGACGTTTGTTCAATGTCTGTTTTCAGAGAAACAACATCAACAGTGCTAACATCGCGAGAAGGGGAGAGGGCATTCGGGAGACACGTGCCTCCAACTGTGCGGTCGCTCAGGAAGGCCTTCTTCCCTGCTGCATCCACTGTGATACCCTCTTCTGTGGCTGAGCTTTCAGAAGTTTCTAACCTACAAACATCTTGCTTTCCAGATTTAAGGGGTTCTGCCTCATCTAATTTCCTACGTTTGGAAGCATGTTTATTACTGTCTTTTCCTGTAACAACACTACCAAAGTTCAATGATTCTGAAAAACCTCTTTTGTTCGTAGAATTCTCAGGGAGACTTGCTATCACGTCAGATACACGCCCATGATCTTCATTATGGGATGAAAGCTTTGTCAAGTCTTGTGCTTCTTTGTTTATCATTTCATCCTCGTCATTTTCGGGTTTATTCTCACTATCCATCATTAATAAAGTGCTGATGATGCTTTATCTAAGGTGGCTCACTGGCACTCATAACCTGTGAAGTAAACAAACATGTTATTAAATCTTGAATATAAAGACATACGTATTAGTCCAAAACTAGATGAAAAAGTATCATATAGTTAGCCTCAATGAAATGCCCTTTATACTGAGATGAATTTGATCACATGTCTAAAGTCTTTTATTAAGAAGTATGAAGTAGGATTTTAGGAACACCACTTTACCCTATTGTTGACTCAGGAAGAAATACCTGGTATCTTTGATAGAAAAAGTGATTTCTCAACAAACTCCCATATTTTCAATTCTCTGTACCAGTATACTTCAATTGACTGCCCTTTAAAACACACACTACACACACACACACACACACACACACAGAGAAGCTCTCCTTTCAAAATACATTTCAATAAGCTCCTACTCTACTCTGTAAAACATACGAAAACAAAACAGCTGTAATTCAAGTCTAGAGGTGAGGCCTTCCCCTCCTTAATCCCTGAAAGGAGCCCAAGTCCTATATAAAAGAAACGTAATTTTAAAACAACTGTTTCATCCTTTTCTCCTAAAACAAAGAGCTTTGCCATGATTTTTCTAAACATATTCCAATGAACAACATGTATAATCTCATTACATATCACCATTCATGCTCAAGCTCTTTACCAATGAAAAGCCACTTCCAGTCCAGCTGTCAATCATTAATTCCCTCATCTAACAGTCCTTTTATATTGTCTGAAGGTTAATGGCAAAGGGAAATGTCAGTGGTAGAGTAGAATTAATGGAGTAAATTTTGAGGAAAAAAAAGATTTTATTGAATAAAATGCCTTGAAATCAATAATATTGATTTTATTTTTCATTATGCCATTTAATTCAATTAAAACATATCATTTTCCATTTACTTTACACCATGATTGGAATTTTCAGCCAAATGCCATCTGATTTCATGTTAATAAAAAGGCATCAACATTTTATAGTCTCAAGCTAATGACAACTATTTTAAACTATTTTAGCTATTTACTCCATAACATTGACACATCAAATGAAGTCTATTCCTTTGATTCAGCTAAAATTAGGCAACAAAAATATACTTATAATGTAAGCATGAACAATAAGAGAAACAAGTAAACTGGACTTCATCAAAATTAAAAACTTCAAAAAACACTATGTTTCAAAGGTCGCTACCAAGAAAGTGAAAAGAAAGCCCACAGAATGGGACACATTTCTGCAAATCTGATATCTGATAACGGACTTGCATCTAGAATATATTTTAAAAACTTTTGTAACTCAATAATAAGTCAATTCAAAAATGAGCAAAGAATATGAAATACATTTCTTCATAGAAAATACATAATTCTATGCATATGAAAACACACTCTACATTAATAGTCACTAAAGAAATGCAAAACAAACCCACGAGGAGATACCACTTCAAACTCACCAAGATACTCACAAAATCAGTTGACAAGTGCTGGCAAGAATGTGGAACAAGCGGAGCCCTCATAACACCACTGATGGGAAGGTAAAATGGTGCAGCCACTATGGAACACAGTCTACCAGTTCTTTAAACAAGTAAACATGGTGCTAGCATGTAGTCCAGCAATTCTACTCCTAGGTATACACCCAAGAGAGATAAAAATTTATATCCAACCAAAAACGTGTACACAAATGCTGATGGCAATATTTATTCCTAATAGCCAAAAGGTGTAAACAATCCAAATGTTTATTAATGAATGAATGAATAGAGAAAATGTGATATCCATGTAATGAAATAGTATTCAGTCATAAAAAGAATGAAGTATTGGCCAGGGACAGTGGCTCATGGCTATAATTCCAATGCTTTTGGAGGCCCGGGAGGGAGGATAGCTTGGGTCCAGTAGTTTGACACCTGCCTGGACAACATAGCAAGACCCTAACTCTACAAAAAATAAAAAATAATAAAGATTAGTGGCAAGTGCCTATGGTCCTAACTCTGGAGCTGAAGCAGGAGGACTCTTGAGCCCAGCAGTTCAAGGCTGCATTGAGCTATGACCGCACCACTGCACTCCTGCCTGGGTGACAGAGACTTTGTGTCTAAAAATACAATACAAATAAAATTTCAAATGAAGTACTAATACATGCCACAATGTGGATGGCCTCAAAAACATTATCAAGTGAAGACCACATAGTATACAGATTCCTTTTTATATGAAATGTCTAGAATACAGAAATCTATACAGACAGAAAAGTAGACAGCCCTTGGTTTCTCAGGGCTGGAGGTAGGCAGGCAGAATGGAGGGTGACAGCTAAAGGGTAAGGGGTGTTTTAAAATGTATTGTGGTGATAGTTGCACACATCCATCAATAGATTATAATACTAAAATCCATTGAACTTAAAATATCTCAATAAAGCTGTTAAAAATATATAAATTATCAAATATCTATAATGTACAAATATTTGAAAAACCATAGAAAGATAAATATACATAGTTTTATTGCACTTATAAGATATTCAACATTAGTTCAAATACATTCCTTCAGAATAGGTTCCAGAAATTATAAATTATATAAGAGTAGGTGTTTTAGGTGAAAAAACATCTCTGGTCAAATAAGTTAAGAAAACTCTAGTTTATTAGCCAGCTGTGGTGGTGTGAACCTGTAGCCTCAGCTACTCGGGAGTCTAGGTGGGAAAATTGCTTGTGCCTTAGAGTTTGAGGCTGCAATGAGTTACAACAGAACCACTGTGCTCCAGCCTGGGCAACAGAGTGAGAGCCTGTCTCAAAGGAAAGGAAAGAAAAAGGAAGGCGAAGGGGAAGGGGAAGTGGAAGGGGAGGGGGGAAGGAGAGGGGAAGGAGAGGGAAAGGAGGAAGGGAAAAGGGGAGGGGGAGGGGGAGGGGGAGGGGGAGGGGGGAAGCGGAAGGGGAGGGGGGAAGGGGGAGGAGGGGAGGGGGGAGGAAGGGGGAGGAGGGGAGGGGGAGGGGAAGGGGAAAGGGGAAGGGGAGGGGAGAGGGGAAGAGGAGGGGAAGCAGAAGGGGGACTGGGAGAGGGAGGGGGGAAGGGGAATGGAAAGGGAAAGGGAAGGGTAAGGGAAAGGGAAAGGGAAGGAAAGGAAAACTGAACAAACATTACTTCACCACAGGATTTCTCAGTACATAGAAGCTTCCCAACCTTATTTGATTACAGAACCCTTTGTTTATAAGGAATCAAGAGACTGCTGTTGCAAAGGATCCTTAGGAAATGCTCTTTTGACTGGACACAGTGGCTGATGCCTATAATCCCAGCACTTTGGAAGGCCAAGGTGGGCAGATCACTTGAGCCTGGAAGTTGGAGACCAGCCAGGGCAACATGGGGAATCCCTATCTCTAATTAAAAAAAAGAAAGGAAAAAAAAGAAAAACAGAGAATGCTCTTTTCTATAAGGCATTGATTTTCTATTCAACATTTGAAATCGACAAGTAAAGGGAGGAAAGGAAGTAAGGAAGAATCATGCACCCATTTCAACACCTTCACTTAGTGCCTACAGTATGCCAAGTGTTCTTGCTTGTAGATGCTAGATGTATAGCAAACGCCAACCAAAATCATAGCCCTGTGAGAGCTTACAATGTAACAGTAAGATGACGAGACCACACATTGCTTAAAACAGATAAATTGTCCAAACCAGGGCAGCTGCTTCTGGTCAAGATCAAGCCACAGGGGCTGGATTTACTCTTATGCCTCAAGCAACTAAAAAAAAGTAAATAAAACCTACGAAGCAACAGTGCAAGAGAGTTGACATCAGACACCAAAGGACAGTCATTCCTGAGACAAACACACCAGGTCAGCCCAGCTTACTGCCTGAGAAAGTACACAGACCACAGCACAAGGAGGGGCGCTGTAAGTTGAGGGCAAAATAAAGGAGAGGAGAAAGGTGCAGAGAAAAACAGGCCCAGAGATCTGCAGAGGTGACCTCCCAGGAATCCCTATCAAGATACAGAGCCCTGGGCTGGGGCACGGTGGCTTACGCCTGTAATCCCAGCACTTTGGGAGGCTGGGACAGGCGGATCACGACCATCCTGACCAACATGGTGAAACCCTGTCTCTACCAAAAATACAAAAATAAGCTGGGTGTGGTGGTGCACACTTGTAGTCCCAGCTACTAAACTGCTTGACCCCAAGGTGGAGGTCGCAGTGAGCTGTGACGGCGCCACCGCACTCCAGCCTGGCAACAGAGCGAGACTCCGTCTAAAAAGAACAAAAAGAAAAGGAAAGAAAAAAAAAGATACAGAGCCCTGCTATCCTTCCAGCAACATGCCCATGCCCCTTCACAGTTGGTCCCTGGTAACACCAACCCTCCACCACACAACCAATGTTCAGAATTCTTCCACAATAGATGAGTTTTGCGTGGTCTAGTAAAATGGAACCACGCAATATGCTCTGTGGCAGAAGAGAGGTCTGGCTTCTTTGGCTCAGCCTGACGCTTTTGCTGCATGTGTGAGCAGTATGTTCCATTTCGCTGCTGGGTAGGAGTCCTCAATAGATGCACCGCAATTCTGCTGACAAGACATTAGAGCTGCTTCCTTTTGCTGCCATCACAAGAAAGGTGACAAGTGTTCTTAGTTCAACAAATCCGTACTGAGCGCTTACCAAATGAAAGGGACTGTCGTGATATGAACGCACTCATGCAGTGAGATAATATTCTGTGGGAGCCACACGACACACACCAGTGACCTCATACAAGGCCACACATGATCATGTGTACGGTACAAACTAAGATCTACAGCAGTATACATGAGCAAGAATATTCACGTTTTTACAAAAGTATTTCTTCATTCTTTTGTGTACATATCAAGGAGTGGTGCTGGTGGGTTACCAGGGTGGATGGAGGTCCAACTTCAGGAGAAACTGCCTGACTGATTTTCAACGTGCCTGTACTGTTTCGCATTGCTACCAGCGATCTATAAAAATTCTGTTTGACCCACACCCTCACCAACATTTGATATCAGTCTTTTAGACTTTAGTCACTCCAGTGCGTATGGTTTTAATCTCCATTTCTCTGATGGCTAGTGACTGCATTGAATACTTTTTAATGTGTTTTGTTAGTCTTTTGGCTGTTTCTTAATTTGGTTGTTTTATTATCGAGCTGCTTATGTATTCTGGATATAAATCCTTTGTTAGATATATGTTTAACAAACATTTTCTCCCTTTTCATTTGATTAACGGTATCTGATAAACAGAAGTGTTAAATTCTGATGAAATCAATGTTTTTGTGTTATGGTTATTTATGTGTCTCGTTTATTTTCTGTCTCTCCATGCTAGACTGTAAATGCATGATTTATTTTATCCAGCCATATATCCCAGGAGTCTAGAACAGTTCCAAATACTTGTAAAGTACTAGAATGAATGAATGCTTCATTGTGATGTAAGAAATATCTAATATCTAAGTATTTACAGATGAAATAAAAAATGCCTGCAATACACTTTAAAATACTCCAGGAGAGGGGCACAGTGAAGTTATGTAATAATGATAAAGCTGAGTGACAAGCACATGGGGATTCGTGATATTATTCTGTCAATTTTTGTATATATCTATGTCTACATATATAAATATATATATATAATGTTTAAAAATATCTGTAACAGAAGTTCTGCTTAAAAACATTTTAATGCTTAGCCTAAAACAGCAGGAATTCCCTTTCAATGCCCAGTCTAACCACCTCTTCGTCTGCAAACACTGCTGCAATACACAACTGTCCCTTTCACTAGGCACCAGCAGGAGTTCCATCTTCCAAATACATGAAGAGAACACACAACACCACATTCCTTAGGGAAGACACACACACACACACACTCTTGCTTGGAGCGAACATTCTGTTGAAAGCATCTGACTCATACTTTTACAGACAAAAGAATGACAACTACATGAATGCACAGAAGCAAAATAATGAGATCCTTAATCTTCTCAACAATGGTTCCAATAATTCTAAAACAAAAGGAAAAAAGTTTCTACATATGTTACTTCACAATTGAATTTCTAAATTAATAAAATAACCCAACATCTCACCATATCAAGAAATAACAAACATTCAACAAATAAACATTGAATGCCTACCCCATGAAAGGAACTGTAGTGATACAAATGCACTCGTGCACTAGGATAATATTCTGTGGGAGCCACATGACACACACCAATGACCTCATCTACAGCAGTATACATGAGCAAGGAATCATACTTCCAAGCACAATATTTAACTCAGAGAGCAAAAGTATCATTTGAGCCTAACGTTGAGGAAATGAAAACGTTTCTTTTGTTGAGGGGGCAAGAAGAACAGTTAAACATCTCAAGAAGAAGAGACCGATTAGGCAAAGCCCTAAAACACAAACCATGAGCACATAAGAAGGCTCTCAGCCATCCGAAGGGCCACAGCACTGGCTTTCTAACACAGACTAACTTAGAAAACTGGCAGCTGGTCGACCAGGCCCTGATCACAGAAGGCTCCATATTAAGAGCTGGATTTTATTCAACAGTGTCAGTGGGGAGTCAATGAGACACAGCACTGCTTTAGGAAGACTAAGTTTTCAAAATGCAAGACATACTGAAGGCAGAGACAGTCAGTCTAAAGGCAGAGAGAGCTCACTGTAAGAATGTAAGTTATACAGTCCAGACCTAGAATGACGTCAGTAAGCAGGGATGCAGAGTGGCTTCACAGTATCTCAGAGTCATCTAGAAGGAATTCAGCAGGTGAGACAGTTTATGCTGCTGTGAAGATTGTTTTTAACTCACTGGGAAAGGTTACTAGAACAAATGGCATATTACCAATGGAGCCAGAAAGGGTCTTTTTTTTAAAAAAAAGAATTTAAAAATCATCCAATGGGAAAGTTTAAGGGCTCATTTTTCTGAGGCAGATTTCATGTCATTCACTCAACAAACATACCATGAACCAGAAAGCCCCTGTGATTCTCTCCAGAACAAAGTGAAAACAGGCAGGTAACTTGCTGCTAGCTCTCAGAGGAAGGCGTGATCTCCTTCCTTTCCCTCTCTAAGTCCCAGTGCTTGTAAACCAGTGGAGAAGTAGAATGAGCCTCAGATTTCTTCCCACAGTAACGTTTCAAGATTGAGAAGACCTAGCAAGTATCTAGACTAAAATAATGGGATTTGTTATTAAAGCCAGTCTTCTAAAAGCGTCACATTTCCTACTCAATCATCAATTCCCACTCAACATCCCTCTTCACTGTGCCACCAATATTCCCCAAGTATCCACCTTAGCCAGACACCCAAGCTGTTGTTCCTTGACTATAAACATAAGTTACATGTAGCTTTATGATCTTCATTTTTACCTATAAATTATTAATTCACCCAGAAATTGTCACAAAAGAAATCCATGCTGAGACTGAAATTGTTCTCTGCCTATGAAGAAAAGGTTTCAAGAAAGAACTCAAAATACTTTTTGAGAACAATAATAAAACAAATCAAGCACAGCCTTCTGATGACACCTGCTGGCCGCTTCTCACAGGACTTTCCTTTCTGCGTATTAAAGAAGGTATTCTGGGAAGAATTTGAGTAAATTATTTCAGTCAAATGAAACCATTTCCTATGCTAGGGCAGCATGCATGACATTTTTCCCTCATTTTTGTCCTTTTGTTCCACTTTTCACCCCTTTTGATCTCTCTTCACTTTTCTCTATGCCTTTCTTCTTCCCAAGGAGTATCCATGAAGTGAGCTACAGCTCTGGCTCTGGAACTCTCTCTCATGTCTACACACTCAAACTCACACACACGCCCACTCATACTGGCACTCACACATGCAGCCCCACACACGCACTCACACACTCACACTCAAACGTAGTCTCACATGCACTCACACTCAACATGCATCACACACTCACATCCGCACTCACACATTCACAGACACACACGGACTCACACATTCACATCTACGCACACGCACTCACACATACACTCACATATTCACAGACACTGACAGACACATGGACACATTCACACTAATACACACATTCACACTGACATGCACTCAGATACACACACACTCACACACTGATACAGATACACATCTGCACTCACACATGCACTCATTCACACGAACACATATGCACACACATGCACTCGCACATTCACAGACACACAGACTCACATTCACACTGAGATACATACACACTGACACATAGACACAGATATACATATGCACTCACACGCATTCACAGATACTGACATTCACACATTTGTCACCAGACACTCAGACACTCATAGGATTCACACACCCACACACTCAGATTCACACATTCACAGATACACCCTCACATGTACTCACACACATCAGATATATTCACAAATTCAGACACAGAGACGCTGACACAATGACACACATACTCACACTCTCACTCACACATACATGCATTCACAGATACTCTCACACACACAGACAAACACTGCTATGATAATACCATAAAGAACCCATCCTCAGCCAGGCACAGTGGCTCACGCCTGTAATCCCAGCACTTTGGGAGGCTGAGGCAGGCAGATTACCTTAGGTCAGGAGTTCGAGACCAGCCAGGCCAACATGGAGAAACCTCATCTCTACTAAAAATGCAAAAATTAGGTGGGCGTAGTGGCAGACTCCTGTAATCCCTGCTACTCGAGAGGCTGAGGGAGGAGAATCGCTTGAACCCAGGAGGCGGAGGTTACAGTGAGCTGAGATTGCACCATTGCACTCCAATCTGGACAACAGAGCGAGACTCCATCTCAAAAAAAAAAAAAAATCCTCTCCCATCCTGCCCCATCTCACCCTTCGCTCTTCCTAGATTCACCCACATTCATCATGCAGGCAGTGTGGCTTTGTCACCAGGCCCACAGTGACTTCACTGAGGGTACATGTAACAGGACATGTGTGCATACACACACATATGAAAACCCCTTAGTGGTCTTTTGTTCATTCTCTTTGGGGAGTCCAAAAAAAGGACAAACCCCAGAAGTGATGACTGCCCTCCAGCAGGGATTCTCTGCTCCTCACAGGGCAAGGCTGGACAGGCAGGGCTGCCCACGAGCTCCCTGTGTGCTGCAAGGGCAACAGCTGGGCAAGGTCAGAGTCAATGGAAACTAGTGGACCACTCGCATCTCCTTCCTCTATCACTTCAGCTGACTTCCAGTTGAAAATGTGTCTTACCCTTATAGTATTACCTCATTTAATAAAGAGCCACCAAGTCCATGCATAAAGTCAGCTTAATATTAGCTGTAGTTATGAAACCCCATGTGTATAATCTGAGGGTAACTAAAGGGTACTATACTCCAACCTCTCCTCACCAGTCTCCTCCCAGCAGAAATGTCACTTTATAACAGAGATCACAAAATCAAGTACCTCACCCCATAAAGGAAAAAAAAACTACTCTTCCATGAAAATGTACAACTGCAAGTTGTGGAACCTCATCTATGAGAAGAGAGTATACAACACCCTAAAAACCCATTCACTAGATGACATCAGAGGCAATTTTACCACACATGGATGTGTAATAGGGTCTGGCTTCTTCTCAACAGGACTAACACATAAGCACTGGGGTCCAGGAAACCCACCTCCTCACAGTCCTGAGAACAGGCTAGAGTACATTCCTAACTTACACGTTTGTAAAGTTGTTCATTTTTCTACCCAGGAAAATGCCTTCGGGTGGTTTAAAATGAGTTATCTGAATTCCCTTTAAAGGGTGGAGCCCAATTCCCTTCCTCTTGAGTGTGGATCTGTTTGTAAGGGACAGAAAATAGTGGAAGTGAGGATGTTCCATGCCAGAGACGAAGTCCCAAGTAGCCCTGTGCTTCCTGCATGCCCTCCCCTAGGGTCAGTCTGTCCAGCGCAAGCCAGTACCACGTAGCAAGGACATGTCAGCAGCTGTGGGGAGGCCCACGAGGCGAGGAAATGAGGCCTCTGACTCAGAGCCAGTGAGGAGCAGCGCTCCTGCCAACAGCCAGAGGGGAGTGAGCCATCCTGGTAGCACATCCTCCAGCCCAAGAGAAGCCTTCAGAGGACAGCAGCCCCTACAACATCCTACCTGCAGCCATGGACGGACCTGGAGCCAGAAGCACAAGGACAGATCTGGAGCCAGAAGCACCCAGACAAGCCCACTCTCAAATTCTTCACCCACGGACACTGACAGATGATAAAAGCTTCTTGCTTTAAGCAACTATGTTTTGGCCAAATTGGTTATGCAGCAATACGTAACTCTTAAAGGACACTTCTCTCTCCTTTCTATCTGTCAAAGATACGGCTCAAGTTCATACCCGCTTTGTGTATTTTTATATATATTTCCTTTCCCATTCGTTCAACCCTTAACAAGAATTCTCTGTACTAGTACAATAGTATTAAAGTGCACAGGAGGATGTCAAGAAATTTCAATGGAAATATTTATATGAAATTCATATCAGAGGCAGAATTGCTTTTGAGCTATTTTAAAACTCTAATAAAATGACATTTATATTTGTATCTCTCCCACTACCAAAATCAGATTTGATCCCGCTTTCAATAAAACAGTGATACAAGAAAAATCAAGATTAATTAAAGAGCTAAGTAATACAGTTAACAGGCAGAAGTGGGGATGATTAATGGTACCAAAAAAAGTGGGAAGAATAAGAACTATTATTTGATAGCACCACAGGGTGACCATGGTCAGTAATCATTTAATTACACATTTTTAAATCACTTTATAATTGGGTTGTTTATAACACAAAGTATAGATGACTGAAGCATGGATGCCCCATTTTACATGATGTAGTTATTACTCATTGCTTGCCTGTACCAAAACATCTCACGTACCCACGAAAATTAAACATTAAAAAAAAAGAGATACGGTAGAGTGAGCTTTAAATTTAGATTTCTATGGAAATGGAGGGAATATCTTAACATTTCCTGAAAATCTGCTCAATTTGGATGGAGGCATTTGTCGAACAGGCCCCTAGAAGGTACTGAGCAAGGGCCTGCCTTGGAGGTAACTAGTCATGTATTCCTTCCCAAGTTGGCTCAGACATTTCAGCAGTCTACAACTCTCATAGCCATAGCCCCAAACCTACATAGTACACACACGCAGAGCCACAGGTCATCACAGCTGAATGAGTCACAATCCTCTGGCCAGTTACGCTACGTAAGTCTCGCACCTTCATCTGGCAGGAGGCCTTCAAGCTCAGGGGCCTCTGTTCATGGGACATGGACCTGAGCAAATCCCACCTCCAAAGTATCCTGCATGCCACACTGAGCTTGAACCTAGAAAGAACTTTCTCCAGCCAGAGTCCAAGGGTACCTTGAAGGCAAAGAGGCTAGAACTACATGCTCCCACGCCCAGGTGGTCAGGGTCTAGTAAAATTTTCACTCAAGTCAGAATAGAATATTGTTTGTATTCCAGAGGACACACATGTTATATATCAAATATCCAATTCAATTTTGCCTACAAGTTGTTGAAAAATTTCCTTAATGCTCAAAATGAGAGCTAAGACAATCACTAAAAAACCATACTGACAGGATCAAACCATAGGGACCAAAACAGAATAGGTAGACCATCATTTCTTTCGTTATCAGAGAGCTCCACCTATCCAGCACTGTTCATGCTGAGGTACTACCAGCTTTATAAAGCAACACATCAAATCTGGCCTGCAAAATTAGCACAGCCACATCACCTGGCAATCTCTCTTTTTAAAACGTTCCTGCATTCCAAGCACTATTTTCCAAATATACTAAATTGATCCAGTAATAAAATTAACTGTATGACAACCTTATATCAGCCATCTCTAACAAATATATCTTTTGTAGTCAGAGATATTTATCCAAAAAAACTAAAATTTAATATCTCTCAATTCAAAAAGTATTTTGAAAACCAGTGTTTTGTTGGCATTTCCATCTATTTTTTTTTTTTTTAATTATTGGGACAGAAAAACAGGGAACAAGAGAAAGGAATGGCAACTCTATGAGTTAAACAGAAAGTGAAAAAATTCAATGCCATTAGAAGCAGACACCTAGGATCGTTTGTATCTCATGCCGTTTGAAAAAAGGTTGTTTTATTATCAATGTAACTAATCACAATGAAACCATCTCGTACAACTAAAGACATTATAATGAATTTTCTTTACAGCTACAGAGAAATGGGATTTGCTGTTTCACATCAAATAGAACAGGCTGTATAAATTCTTCTTCCTATTTATTGTAAAATATAATTTCATCTATAAAATCAGTCATGAAATATTAAAACTGAAACAACAGAATTTATATCCTTTACTTAATTTAGTTTAAACGGTCTATTCACTAAAAAAGGTAGGGGGAGGTGACATGTGATAGAGCCCCTCCTTTCTCATTAAGTGTTTCCATTAGACCCTTTATTTTCAAGAATTTATAAAGCGGCCATAAAAAAAGCATTCCAAGATAAAGTTAGTATATGTTCCTTAAATTTTCCTTTCATCTTTTTCAAAAGACAAGAGAATAAAGCATATAACATATGAATGTCAAGGAAAGCAAAGAGAATTAGGAGTATAAAATTAAAGAAACATAATAAATTTACAGTGAAAATGTTTAACACTTTTGAGAAGGAACCTTAAGCTTCAGAAGGAGGCCATGGCTTTCATTCCAGCTGTACCGGTAATAAGCTGCAGGACACAGAGCAACTCCGAACTTGGCTGAGCCTCCGTTTCCCCGTTTGTACAGTGAGAAAGAGGGACTAAGATTCCCTAATTCAATAAGAAAATATCTTTCCAATATTAAGGAGTTGTTGAACACTCAAAAAGTGGAAAAAGTATCTTAATAATGGATTTGGTTTTTGTTCCAGGAAATACCGGGAAAAAAATAGCATTTCCAAAATATAAATGTGGGGAAAATAAACCACTTTTCTTGCTTAGATTCACCAGGTCCATGAGAAGAAATGGAATACAATGGCCAATGAAAGAACTGCAGGGGGTAAAAGACAAAAACTACTAATTTTGGACAAAATCTGAAAAGTACTGTAATCCTAAAGTCAATAAGCTAACATATGATATAAAACTATCAAGCCTTAAGATACATGGAGCATAAATTATTAGCTATCAAGGATCTGAGTTTTAAATACATTTAGAAAAGAGAAAAACTTCAGCATTACATTTTTTAATGGATATAGTTCTATCCAAGTCCATTTGTATAATAAGGTTAATAGTTTTTTTCCTCTCCATGGTAAAATTGTAAGTAATCTTTTTCTCCTCTTCTTGGCACTCTTCTATACTTTCCAAAATATATTAATATGGGGGGAAGAGGTGACTGAGTGGGAAGCTTTAAAAAAAAAATCTCTACACGTTATTGAAGTAATAAAAATAATGACTACTCTCAATTAAATAAAAAAAAAGGCAGGTCCTTAGATGGAAATACATTTATGCCTGAGGTCCTCAGACTAAATTCAGAAACAAAACTCCACAAACAAAAGTCAGAAGGTGACTTGCTGTAACAGTCAGAGATCCAGGGATCCAATCTGGTCACTCATCTACACCAAGAAAGTTACCTTTGGTTCACTGAACCTCACATTAAATACTGGGCAGTTGCAGGGAGGATGGCCAGTTAACAGGGAACCCACCCAGCATGGAGATCTTGGTCTTTAATGTTATTGCCCACTAAAAGCCCACTGGGAATTTCAAGAAATGGCTGATTCCAGGGCTGGGGAAAGGTCGGCACAAAATAACCTTGGAGCATCTAACGGCAGAAAGTGGGGAAATACTTTAAAGAAAAAAGATAACACAGAGACATAGGACCAGCTTGACAGGGCTTCCCACTGGCCAAATCTGGGAAAATTTGAGCACCCAAATAATGTAGTCCCATTAAACCACTACAAGTAGGAATGAATAAGCCCAGTTCAGTGACTGAATGATGGGCAGCTGGAGGGATGGAGAGACGAACGGGGAGAGAGGAGCAAAAGGATGGCTCTGTTTATAGAATAAGGCTGAGGGCCAACTGGTAAATATGGAGGGAGTGCTGGAGATAGAAAAGCATATTGGCAAAGACTCTATCTAGCAAGAATCATCAAGGGATGTCAAATCTAGGGAGGACGTTTTAGATTTGGAGCAAAATGCCTACACGGTGTTAAAGCATCTCCCCACAACCTGCTTATTAATTACAAGGGAAAAACAAACTCAGTAACTGTCCAGTGGATAAACTGGCAAACGTCGCCGGCAGGATCAAAATCAACATCCTCAACGAAGGCCAGATGGACACAGTGTGTCTCCAGACATGACCCCTTGAGAAGGGGATTACATCACCTATGCCTTACTGCAGCCAACAAAACCTCCAGCTAATGAGGAGGAAACAGCAGACCACACAAAATGAGGAATGTGTGAGGAATGTATTGTTTAGAGAAGGGAAAAAAAGGTGGAGAGGGCAGCATTCCTCAACAATGTCATAAAAGACAGAGAAAGGCTTTATAAAAATATATAAAGAAAGGCTTATGAAAGTATTCCGGATTAAAGAAGGCTAAAGATACATGAATTGCAAAGTGTGTTCTCAGACTGGATCCTGCCCTGGCAGGAGGAAAATGCTATTAAGGACATCTTAGGCCAACTGACAAAAAGCACCAACGCGAGTATAGCACCAGAGAAAAGAGCACCAGAGTCGTGTAAGAGAAAAATCCCTATTCTTAGAAGATGTAGACTGAGTGTTTATGGGTAAAGGGTCACAATGTATTTAAATTACTCAGTGGTTCAGGAGAAAAAGTAAAGCATGTGGATGTGTTTGGATGTGGATGCACGTGGTAGGGGAGAGAGTGTGGATGTGAACAAGCAAGAGTGACAGGAAACAACAAAGCAAACGGGAAACACAATGACAGGGGACTCAGGATGAAGGTTATACAGGTGTCCCAGAAACACTTTCTAGTTTTATTTGTGCATTTTTAAATAAATTTCAAATCGCTTCCAAATAAAAAGTGAAAAAAAAAAACAATCAGAACGAGGATAGACAGGTGGTGGGAATGGGCTGGCTTTGTACATGACTCACAAAGACCTCCATGACATCTCTAGAAACTGTCAGAAGGGTCAGAAGAATATAAACCTCCCTGAAAGCGACAAAGTTTTTCCTAGACCTGACAAAACCTTTACTCCACTTAACAGTTCTTAGTCCCCAAGAAGACTTCAAGGAATCCAAAAAGCTTTATCTTCAACTGAAGGTCTACTGAAAATTATACCCTTCCTAGTACAGCTTTGTCTCTGTACTAAGAAGTTTAACTCCTTTGCCATTTGAATCTGTCAATTCCTGTTCACTATGGTGGACACCAGCCTTAAAACAGAGCCCTGAGTTACATGAATACAAACAGAATGTTACATTTGAAAGGACTGCATGGGGTTTTTTCCATTACTGGCAAAACTGGTTAACGTATGTTGCATTCAACAGTATCAGCCACCAAGGAAAGGTAACTGTTCCTCTTGTCCCATTAAAATGTAAACAATTAAAACTATAATAGGAGCTGGGTGCAATGGCTCACACCTGTAATCCCAGCTTCTCGGGATGCTGAGGCAGGAGAATCACTTAAACCCAGGAGGCGGAGGTTGCAGTGAGCCAAGATCACACCATTACATTCCAGCCTAGGCAAGAGCAAAACTCAGGAAGGCAGTCCTTTCCCCATTGCTGGCAACCTTTCACAGATGGCATCACAAGTCTTCAATTACTTATTTTCACACATGAACAGTGGCCCCCTTCACTATTTCACACATGAACAGTGGCCCTACCTTGTCTAAGTAAATACTGCAGTCTAACAAAATGGCCTAACTCTATAATAGTACTCTTCTACATTCTGAAGAACAGACAACAGAAACCTTACATGGGAAGAAGGAAAACCACAGAATATGAATTTTCTTCAAATCCATCATCTGCCATTCCTTTTAGATTTGGATACAGTGGCTAGAATCAACCCAACAAGAATTTAATGCCCTCACATATACCTGCTATAATACTTTAACCTTAAAATGGCTCAAACATGATCAAAGTTTTTATCTCATTCTTGAAAAGACAGGTATTCCTATTCAGCAAACATTCTGCTTCAGCCTGTGATTTAGAGACCCAGGCTTCTTCCACCTTGAAGTCTGAGCTTCCTCATTCCTTGCATCCAGCTGACAGAAAAGTAAGCATGAAAGAGGCAGCTGGCTCATTGTTTCTTAACAGCCTTGATCTGGAAGTGTATCTATCACTTCCAATCATATCTGCTTAGCTGCAAGAGAGTCTGTAAAACATAACCTGGAATTGTGCAAAGGGAAGAAATGAAGTGGGTGGACAGCTAGCCATCTCTGCCACACATCACTCCAAAAGCTATCATGTTGCTTGTCATTCTGCCATTCATGAAGTTTAGCCTGTACAAGACTTATGAAAACCTTTTTCTCAGAAATGCAACTGGAAAAGCATCCCTAGTGCTATTACTTCCACATTTGTAAAATAAAAGAATCACAGAAAATACCAATCATTTATAAATCTAGCTAATCATAAAAAATAAGAAATCTCTAGGTCTTACCCATGAAAAGATTCTGATTAAGAAAGTCTGGGGCAGGGACAAAAATCTGTACTTTTTTAAAGAGTTCCCTGGATGATTCTGATGAACCAGATTTGGGAACAACTGGACTAAAAATCTCTCCTAACTTCAAAAAAACGAATATCCACTTATTGCATATTTACCAGATACAGTGCTGAGGTGAAGAAAAGGAGAAGGGAAAGAAGTGTGTGTGTACTGGGGGTAGGAAGCGATAAATGTATCAGGAAAAAGCATACATGCACTGTACTTAATAGGGCCATCGCACAGGGACTCCAAAGACATTGACCTCCATCATAATTTGCCACATAAAATTATCCTGAATGCCACTTGTAGCAAACTTAGCTCTGACCTACCACCTTGACATCCTAGGGTGTTTCAGTGAAATATAGTAAAACACCACCCATACTGAAAACAAGATTTTGTATCCTGAAGATTCTTAATAAAAATCATTCGATCCCCTTTTTGGAAGCTGTAATTTCTACTCCCTATTCTTTCTAAGCTATTTTTAAAAGTACTTTACTACCTTAGTTAAAATTATAATGATTTTGAAATTATATTTTAAATTAACATGCACTCCTATAACTGCTATTCCTCATTTTATAACTGATCCAATAATCATATATCAAATTCTGATCCATAATTCATGATCAGCAGAAATCACAAGTGAATTACACACTTCCAATGAAGAATTCTGTTGTTTGTTCTAGGTTTAAAACACCAAGTTTCCATTATATTTAATAACTGAAAAGCATGCTGAGCTTTGTTTACATTTGATGATTAGACTGGAATTACTCCAACCATGTTAATTCTTTTCCCTGTTAAGCTTCTTATTACCTTGTTTTTCTTTAAAACAACTACATGGGTTTGTTTAATAGGAAAAAAAAACAGCATATAAGGGAAAATTAAAGAGAAATATGAACCTCAAATGCACTGAAAAGCACTGAGAATTAAAATTGAGAGTTGCTAAATTTAGCAAAATGTAACTGAAACTACAAGAGCTGAAGTACCTCAAATCTGTTTAAGAAACCTGTGTTCTATATTTGCCCATAAGGGATCTCCTAGAAATACTACACGTGTATAAAATGCAGGCATCCTTGCCACAGAAGGAGTCTCACGGGCTGTCAGCTTCTTAGTGAGGTGAAGATTCTACTGGAAAGTATGACATTACATAACTACAGATACTTGATGGTTTTCATGGTTTGGACAATTTCAGCAGTCAATGGCAAAGAAAAACAGTAGTACTATTTGATCTACAACAGGTAATTTCACTTCTAGAGTCATCTTTTTATTTTTCCTATACTTGTTAATTTTAAAGAGTGACTATAATAATGATGGCTTAGGATACGGTTTACAGTAGAAGAAATCTTGATTTAAGAAAAGTTCCATAAGATAAATATGACAAAACAAAGATATAAAAGGCTAGAAAAAAAAGGCAAATGTTGATTCCCCAAATGTGCCCCCCATTTTTAGCAAGAATTTCCTAAGCAAGTAGGTATGATTTCCAGAATCTTATGGGATGTGAACTGAAAGATGCACTCCTTAGAAGTCACTTAGACTCAATATCCAACTAAAATCAAAATGTGATCAATTACTTTTTATGCTTTATGGACTAATAATCTCCTAGAATGACAAAGTCATGTATACTGGTTTAAAAAAAACCTACTAAGAATTTTTTTAGGGAGAGAGATCCAAGATGGCTAACTACTAGCAGCTCAGCATTGTAGCTCCCCGTGACAGCGCAAAGAATGAGAGGACGCCACACTTTCAGATGAATTTTTGTTGCTCACGGACCAGGAGATTCCCAGTGGAGGAGCCCCACGGGTCGCCAGCGCAACTCTTGTGGCCGGCGCAGCGGTTTTGCCAGTGCCTTGGCATGGTGGTTCTTGGTGCAGAATAAATGGGACTGGGTCCCCTTTTGGTCAACGTTTGGAGCTCAGGGAAGGCAGAATCACCCATTCAGTTGATTGAAGAAGGGATTCAGGAGGGAAGCCAGACTGGAGACTCCTGGGCAGAAAAGCACCAAGAATCTTGACGCCGCTGTTTTAGCCAGCATAGTGGGTTGCTCAGATTCCGGTGCTGGGAATCAACAAGTTGGACGTCCACTCAGAGACCTAATTTGAAAGTCGGTAATTACAAAGATGACAGGTGGATAAATTCACAGTGACAGGAAGAAACCAGTGTAAAAAGGCTGAGAATACCCAAAATCAGAATGCCTCTCCCTCTACAGGGGATCACAGTTCCTCATCAACTAGGGAACAAGGCCTGATGGAGAACAGAATTAGGCTTCAGAAGGTGGATAATAAGAAACTTCTGTGAGATAAAAGAACATGTTCTAGCCCAATGTAAAGAAACTAAGAACCTTGAAAAAAGTTTGACAAAATCCTAACGAGAATAGACAATTTAGAGAGGAATATAAGTGAATTAATGGAACAGAAGAATACAATACGAGAACTCAGCAAAGCATGCACAGGTTTTAACAGTCTAATTGATCAAGCAGAAGAAAGGATATCAGAGGTTGAAGACCAACTTAATAAAATGAAAAAAGAAGACAAGATTAGAGAAGAAAGAGTAAAAAGGAATGAGCAAAGTCTCCAAGAAATATGGGACTATGTGAAAAGACCTAATTTACGTTTGATAGGTGTACCTGAATGTCATGAAGAGAATGAATCCAAGCTGGAAAATATTCTTCAGGATACTATTCAGGAAAACTTTCCGAACCTAGTAACGCAGGACAATGCTCAACTCCAGGTAATACAGAGAACATCACAAAGATATTCCTCAAGTAGAGCAACCCCAAGACACATAATCATTAGATTCACCAGGGTTGAAATAAAGGAGAAAATTCTAAGGGCAGCTAGAGAGAAAGGTCAGGTTACCCATAAAGGGAAGCCTATCAGACTCACAGCAGATCTCTCAGCAGAAACCCTACAAACTAGAAGAGAGTGGGGGTCAATATTCAATATCCTCAAAGAAAAAAATTTTCAAGCCAGAATCTCATACCCAGCCAAACTAAGCTTCATAAATGAAGGAAAAATAAAATTTTTCATGAACAAGCACTCAGAGATTTCATCACCACCAGGCCTGCTTTACAAGAGCTTCTGAAAGAAGCACTATACACAGAAAGGAACAACCAGTATCAGTCATCCCAAAAACTTACCAAAAGGTAAAGAGTATCTCCATAATAAAGAATCTATATCAACTAATGGGCAAAATAGCCAGCTAGCATTAAATGACAATATTAAACTCACAAATATCAATATTAATCCTAAATTTAAATGGATTAAATGCCCCAATCAAAGACACAGACAGGCAAATTGAATAAAAACTCAAAACCCATCAGTACGCTGTATCCAGATCCATCTCATAAGCAAGGACGCACAAAGACTCAAAATAAAGCATTGGTGGAAGACTTATCAATCAAATGGAGAGAAAAAAAAAAAAAAACAGGAGTTACAACTTTCGTCTCTGACAAAATAGACTTTAATAGTAAAAAAGACTAAAAGAAACAAAGAAGGACATTACATAATGGTAAAAGGATCAATGCAACACAACAGGAGTCAATGATCATAAATATATATGCACCCAATATAGGAACACCCAGCTATATAAGACAAGTTCTTAATAACTTATAAAAAGACTTGGACTCCCGCACAATAATAGCGGGAGACTTTGACACCACATTGTTAATATTCGACGGATCAACGAGATAGAAAATTAACAGGGACATCTATGATTTGAACTCAGACCTGGAACAAGTAAACTCAGTGAATATTTATAGAATTCTTCACCCCAGGTCCACAGAACATACATTTTTCTCAGTATCACATTACACCTATTTTGAAAGTGACCACATAATTGGAAGTAAATCACTCTTCAGCATTTACATAGTATTTCACTGACTTAAATGAAATATTGATTGGCTGTTTGTTTATTTTCTTCCCTTATTCCTTCCTGTCTCCACTGTTAAGCATAATTATTGGCATAAAAGACGTTTTCAGTACCTATTTTGATTGCATTCCAGCCTGGGCAATAGAACAAGACTCCTGTTCTCTCTCCGTCTTTCTCTTTCTCTTTCCTTCTTTCAAAAAAAAAATTTTTTTCTTAAGAAAAGGAAGTAAATAAACCTTTTACCAGTCTTCTTTCACACTCCATTTATATCATGATTTTTGCTTTCTGCCCTTCTGCTCTCAGACATACTATTTTTGCCTATGCTTGTCTTCTTCCTCTGACCCTGCATGGCAGTGATTCAGAGTCAGACTCCCTCTGTGTGACTGTGCCTGATCTCCCTGTGCCCATGGACAAAGGACCTCTTCTGCAAAGCAAGAATAACACCTTTAATAACACTTTTAATAATGCTCACCACACAGAGTCATGGCAAGATGCAATCTTATTTTATTTAACGTCATATAAACTCAGCATGCCATGTACTCAGATCAGTGCCTGGCACACAGTAGATGCTCAGTAAGTATTAACAACAATTATCATTGAATCCAGTCTTCTTTTTCATATCTCTACTCCTGAAAGTCTTTACAGGAGGTGAACTGAAGAGTTAAGTTCTCTTCACCTCCATCACATCTTTCTCATACAAACTGAAAAGTCCCTATGTAGATAGAGTATGCAAAATAAAAAAATCATAAACGCTCTTTATGATTTTGTTTTTGAAATATTTGGCATATACAAAAAACTACTTTTAATATGTCTAAAGTTGTTACAAAAAACATAACAAAATCCTGAGTACAGATAACAGTTTAAGAAAAACAAGTTATCTTTAATAACTGGTCCCTCTGTTCCTGTATCACCTTCCTCCTTACAGTTATCCACTTACAGTGGTACACACAGAACTTGAGTCCTGTATCATTTACCTGCTTTTCTTTATTACTATATCATATCTGTATTTCTAACAATCTACAATTTTGTTTTTGCATGTTTCTAAACTTGTAAAAAGGGAAAGAACTGTGCATTCTTCTACAAGTAGCTTTTTCGCCCTTGAGGTTATGTTCCAGCTGTGTATTATCCTTGGTGATGAATGCGGCTAACATTCACTCAGTCTCACTACTGTACAGGACTTCACTACAGGAATATGATACAATGCTGGCATCTGTTCTCCTCTGATGGACACTGCTCCCATCAGAGGGAGCATCCTTTTTTACAAAGAGTATGACTGTGATGAGCATCCTTGCACATGTCTCCAGGCACTCATGTGCAAGAGTTTCTCTAGGATAATAGTTTTCACATTTCAGCATCACATTCCCTAGAGAGCTTGACATTCAGAAACCTGGCCCATCCTCAAAGTTGCTGATTCAGTAGGTCCACAGCAGAGCCCCCCAAACTGCATTTTAAGTAAGTTCCTAAATGATTTGAAACAATTCCAAAACCACAGCTCCAAGATAAAGACTAAGTGGAATTAATGGGTCAAAGGATACATGTATCTCAACTTTACCAGATACTCTCAAGGGCAGTGTATCACTTTCCCATCAGCTTTACATAAGCATTCCAGTTATTTTCTGTCCTCCCAACAATACTGTCAGACTTTTTACACTGTTACCAACCTAACCTGTAAGAAAACTATACACTATTTGGTCCTAATTTGCATTTCCCCAATTACTAATGAAGTTGAGCATTTCTGCATTCAAATTCCGCTTCTGTCAAACGCCTATTTAGGTCATTTGTCCTCTTTTCTGTTGTTCACGCTGATTTGTAGTCACCTTCTGGATACTAGCCTTTTATCAGTAATATGTACTGAGTATGCCTATTCCCTGTGACCTGTCCACTTTCTTGATGATTTTTCTTAATTAACAGAAGCTATCAATATTGTCAAACACATTGATCTTTTCCTTTATGGTCTACACCCTCTGTGATCTTTTTAAGACCCTCTTTCCTAAACCCGAGTCATACAACTACTGTCCTGGATTGCCTTCTGAAAGTTTCATAGTTTGCCTTCTATATTTAAGCCTTTAATTGACTTGCAGTTGATTTTTATGAGTAACGTGAATTAAAAACATATCCCATCCTCAGGAAGTTTCCTGTTTGGTAAAGACCTCATATAACTTCAGAGAGGATACAAAAAGTGACGGAATACTGACTAGGTCTTAACTATTACCTTATTGAGGTTTATTCTGCTCTCTCATTGAGACAAACAAAAAACTAGAAAATTTCACATGAACATTTGGAAGGTTATTTGCAAACTGTAGTCAGACTATGATCCCCACTCACTACACTCCAGGAAGAAACCTTAAAAATGTCCCAAAATATTTAAGTCTTATTCTAAAAGACTAAAGAGTTAAGCATTGGTAAAGCACAAGAAAATGAACATCCTCAAATGGTACTGGTTGGAGAATTACCTATCTGGATAGTAATCTGCTTGCACACACATGTGTGAGAAACAGAAAAAGAGAGAAATGTGTGTTTCAGGATGTTCACCATAAACTGTAGAAAAAACTGGAAACAACCTAGTATCCAACAATGGTGGACAGTTAAAAGTAAAGCTAATGTGAGTGAATACTGTTCGATTACACAGCTCCACATTCATGTGAAAAGACATTCACAAAATTCTGGTAACTTGCAAAAGCAGCTAACAAAATGCATTCATTTATTCATCAAATATTTATGAGTGCCTTGTATGTTGCAAGTGCCAAGCAAGTCACTGGTAAACAAAAAAAAGACTTGTTCCCTGCCGCCAAGAAGCTTACAACTCTGTGAAGGAAACATCCAATCTGTTTCTTCCAAAGTGCCCCAGTTGGGACAATAAAAAAATATGTTTTGAGAACAGAGATGATTGATATGCAAACATACATAATATATACAGCAATGCCATCCACATGATCTACAAAGAAAACGCATCTACCCAGCTATGAACCACCAAATGGGTAAGCCACAGGGTACTTAGAGCAACTACCCGGTGATGAACTGAAACACGGTCATGCACCTAATGACATTTCGGTGAAAAATGGGCCACACACATGATGACGGTTCCATGTCATTATAATGGAGTTGAAACAGTCCTACTGCCTAGTGACGTCATTTGGTTGTGGTATTAGCACAACACATTTCTCTCGTTTGTGGTAATGCTGGTGTGAGCAAACCTACTACACTGCCAGTCATATAAAAGTGTAATCTCCTAGGCCTTCACATTCTCTCATCACTCACTCACCCGGAGCAACTTCCAGTCCCACAAGCTCCATCATGGTGAGTGCTCTATACAAGTATACCATTTTTTATCTTTTACACTATATTTTTACTGCACGTTTTCTATATTTGGATAGACTTAAATACACTAAACCCTTACAATTGGGTCACAATTGCCTACAGCATTCAGTACATTAACATGCTGTATGGGTTTGCTGCTAGGAGCAATAGTCCACACCATATAGCCCAGCTGTGGAGTAGGCTGCACCATCTGGGTCTGTATACTCTGTGACATTCACACAACAATGAAATCACCTAGTGAGGCATTTCTCAAGAATGTATCCCCGTTGCACAAATGGGGAAAGTCATTCACTGAAGACAAATGTGAGTCAGAGCACAGAATCACAGCAAAGGAAATGGACAGTTTCCTCAACTTCCAATTCAATACTGATTGATTGATATCAGCAATGTCCTTCCAACATCCTAAACCTTTACCCCTCCCTGCTATGTTTGGTTCTAATGAATAACAACAAAACTTCCCAAGATACGAAATATCTCACAATTAAGGTCAGACTCAAAAGATTCTGATATTATGTTTGTTTCAAACTTTTTGCACCATAATAAAATAATTATGTCATTAATTACAAAGAAAAAATGTTTAACCTCAGAGTACAAAAACCTGACACATCACCTCAACCAAGAGATCAAAGTTCACGTTCTCACATCACATACTTCCTGCTACGATGCACTGACAGGGGCATGACTTCACCCCTGTGCTATTCCCGTCAAAAATGCTTAAACCTCAATCATGAAAGAGTGTCAAACAAATCCAAACTGAGGGACATTCTACAAAATAACTAGCCAGTAACCTTCAAAAGTATTGAAGTCATGAAAGACAAAGAAAACTAAAAGAACTGGCCGGCCATGGTGGCTCACACCTGTAATCCCAGCACTTTGAGAGGCCATGGCTGGGTGGATCACTTGAGGTCAGGAGTTTGAGACCAGCCTGGCCAAAATGGTGAAATCACATATCTACTAAAAACACAAAAATTAGCCAGGCATGGTGGCACACGCCTGTAATCCCAGCTACTCAGGAGGCTGAGGCAGAAGAATCGCTTGAAGTGGGAGGCAGAAGTTACAGTGAGCCGAGATGAGCCACTGCACTCCAGCCTGAGTGACAGAGCAAGATTCCATCTTCCAAAAAAAGAAAAAGAAAGAAATCTAAAAGAACTATTACAGGCTGGAGAGAGCAAGGAGACATGATAACAAAACACAGTGTGGGATGCTGGGTTGGATCCTGGACCAGAAAAAAAAGATATCAATGGAACAACTGGTTAAATTCAAATAAATGTTTCAGATTAGTTGTTATCAATTACCTGGTTTCAATAATTGTTTTATGAATACATCAGAACAAAGGATGCTGGCCAAAATGTACATACACGGGAACTTTCTGGACTATTTTTGCAATTTTTTTTCCTAAAATTATTTCAAACTAGAAAGTTTTAAAAAGCCATTTCAGATTAAAAAGAAAAAGAGGAGGGATCATTCACAGACTCTAACATAAAAATATGCTATCTCTAACTTTTGTGCTAAAAATATTCAGTAACTACAAATAAGGATTAAGCCGGAATAAATTGCAATTGTTCAGGAAAGAGCCTGTGATTGGGATACTCCAGAGAACAGAGTTACTCTCCAGGGCACGGAAGTCTCCCCAGATAAATGACTTATGTTATTTCCCTTTTACTCTTTTAATTCATTTCAACTCATTTATTTATCATCTACTAGGGACATGTAAGTGTGCTAGGGCCAATGAAATTTTTATTTATTAAAAAAGGGATACTGAAGTACACAAAATAACAGAAAAAGGCACAGAGTAACAAAACCAGAACTAATTTTTCACTCCTGTACACTCTAGCAATCAATCTGGACAGCCCTTCACAGTAAATATTGCTAAAACTGGGCCTCAGAGCACAAACTCAGCCCCATCAATGGCCAGCGGTCCTGACAATTAGAATTAGCTCCAAACTTACAACTGGAAGTGCCACAGTGACTGTGAGAAATACTCCATTTCTACCTTTCTTCCCCACCTAATCACTATATGCCTTTTGTTTTTCTAACATAAAATTTAAAAACTAGATTCTTGAAGTACTAGAGAAAAGGTTAGTCTGGTATAAACCAAGGAAGGTTTACTTAATCTCTTCTTACAAGTGGCCTGAGAGATCAAAGCCACATCAGGTGATGCTGAGGCTGGAGAAGTGTGGTCTCAGAAAGGCAGCTGCACAGTCACCTGGGAACTTGCCAGAAATGCAGAATCTCAAGCCCCAGCCCGGGCCTGCTGAACCAGTTTCTGGTGGATGCCCAAACCCTCTGGGTGACTCTGATGCACATTAGGATTAAGAACCACCAATGGAGGAGCAAAAAAACCAGCTATAAATCAAGAGGCCTGACTTCTACTCCTTGTTCTACAACTAACTGTGAGACTGACGAATCACCTGCCTCCTGTAGGGCACAGCTTTCTTACTGGACAATGAGGAGTCAGAATTGGATTGCCACAATCCTTATTCCCTCTAAAAGTTGACAACCCTATGGGAGCAGTCATTCCTCTAAGGCCTGAAAGTGAAAAGACCACCACTGGTATTTCACCAGACGTTTCTCTCTTTTATCAAAGTGAAACAATTAAAATTTCTTCATCAACTGGTCTCTGAATTACACTTGATATAGTCAAAGTTATTTCTTCTATTTTAAATAAACTTGCATTTACTTTGCTTTAGCTAATGCCATCTAAACTCTAATTTTACAGTTTCTCTAATTTAATTCTATATCAAGTTTACTTTGAAATAATTCCAAAAATTCCAAAAAAACTGACACTCAAATGTCAGCCACAGTTCAGGACCGTGCTCCATGTAATCATATAAAGAACATGTGCAATGAGATCACAAAAAAATCAAAGAAGTATAAAAAACAAAGAATTTTTACCCTTATAGATCTAGGCCAGCCACAGTGGCTCACACTTGTAATCCTAGCACTTTTAATCCCACACTTATAATCCCAGCACTCCGGGAGGCTGAGGCAGGAGAAATTGCTTGAGCCCAGGAGTTCAAGATCAGCCTGAGCAACATAGCAAGACCCCAACTCAACATAAATCTAAAATATATTTTTTAAAATATGTATAAATCTAGGTATCTCCTTATTTCATAAGAAACTGGTTCTTTCCAGGTTTTCTTCATAATAGTTCTAAAAAGCACCTTTCCAGATAGAATTCAGCATTACATACACATGATGAGTTTCAACCTGAAACTCACTACAAATCAAATATTACAAATCATAATAGTTCTAAAAAGCACCTTTCCAGATAGAATTCAGCATTACATACACATGATGAGTTTCACCCTGAAACTCACTACTTCATTGTTTTCACAGAGATTTTCAAATTTCATTTTTTAAGATCATCATTTAGCTAATACAAAAAAGGATCTCCCAGAAGCTTTTCTTCTTTCCCTTGAACCCCTCTCCGTTTATTTACTGGAAAGATTCCTCACGTACACACCAGGCCCAGGCCCGCTGCCAGCGATCCCTGACAATCTGGAGGGTTAGAGCACTCTGGTGTGAAACCAAAAAGTTCACAGAGACAAATCATTCTGCAGGTAACTTCATCTGGCTTAGGAAATTAGGAAAGGCTCTGTTGAAGAACCCAAGGACCACAGTCCCCTCCCATGCTCCATGAACTAGAATCTCCTTGTCACACTAGTCCAACAGTAGCACACACAGATGCAGGCTGGGGTTTTTGCTGGTTTGGCTGGTTAACGACGTACCTTCCTAGTACGCCAAAGTGTGTCCCACAATTCTATCTTATTGGGTTAATAATAAAGCTTACTTTTTAAGTTAAAAAAAAAATGCAGTTTTCATAGAAATCTTATAAAAAGTTATATAATTACCTATTTTCTTAACACGTATATAGCATAGAATTTCATGTTTTCTTGACAACTCAGGGTAATCAACTGCTGTGCTTGGGCAGAAAACCTTTACTGTTACACATGAGGAAACAAACTTCCTATTGTTTTGTTAATTTTTAATGCTTCAAACTCCTTATGATATGTGCCTAATTCATGGCATGGGCAGTACTGTTATGACTGCTGTTCACTGACAGTTATAAGAGTGGGGACTGGCTTTGTGTCAGCTCCTGTATAAAGACTTACCCACATTCTACCAATCAGCACTCACACAAACTCTGCAAGATAACACACATTTCATAGTGAAGCTACTGAGGCTCCGAGAAACTCAGAGACTTATCAGATGACACACAGCCAGAAGCTACAGACATCAGATCCAAGACCCAGGCTTCCCAGTCCTTATAAGATTAGGAAATGATTGGATTGGAGACCTCACCTAAGTAACTGGGGGTGAAGAAGGTACTCTTCAAAAATGAAATCACTGATGAAATGCCTTTTACCCTAGAAATGGGACTGGGAAGGCAGACCCTAAAAATCAAAGAATGGACTCCATTTCTTTCGTGGTGTGGCAAGCAGTGAGTGAAATGGTTAACAAAACCCTTTCCCTGATACATGAAAATTAAACTGTTAAACCATCTGGCTCTGTTCCCTCTGGTCACCTAACAAGGGGAAGAATGTCAACTATGCCGCTAAGCGATACTGCTTATTCTAAGGATGGTCCAACTGCAAGCTGCATCTGGATTTCCAGGAACTACGCATGAACTAGAAACATCTGATGCGGACACCATGCTTCGGGTGCCCTGAGGATGCAAGGACTCTTATGAATGGTGAGTGTCCCAGGAATAAAATGCAGTACATACCTCAAAGGATTTGGGGGGACTGAACGATATATGTACAGACACATCTGGCACAGTGTTTATATAAAGAGCTCAAAAACATTATTATTATTACTCCCATTGAATTATATGTTTATTTATTATCCTCTGCCAAGGATCCTAGAAGTTATGCTTATGTAATGTTCAAAATTACTCCCTGTGGGGCATGAGATTTCACAGATAAGACTACAACTACATCCATGATGCGGCTCTCACATCCCTGCACTGGAGCAGCCACCTGGAAAGACAGTGTCTGTACAGCTGTGTAGACTGTTGCAAGGACCACCCCTGAGAGAAGATCGTCACTCTGGGCTGGCAAGCTGTGGCTCTCATTCTTCCCCTTCTCCACAGACTGCACAAGTGTGGCCTATGGAGGTCTTGGGAGTGGGAGTTAAACCTCAGACCCCTGGTGGCCATAGCAGACGAGCCAAGGATCAAAGTGCACACAAGAAAGCTTCTGGGATAGGGAGACGGGGACTCGCCACAGGGATGCAGAACAGGAGCTAACAAGGAGAAAAATGAGGCAAGGACCCATCTAAAGAATTTTGTGGAATCCCCCGAATCCCAAGGAGCAAAAGAGCTACAATGGAATAAAACCATGCACTTTGTAAAGAGGTATCCTTTCTCATCTCTTCATTCCCCTCTTCCTTAGTGACCAAGAGAACTCTCACGGTTTTGATTCCCATCCGCTACCCATGACACCCAAATTTTTATCTCTAGCCAATGGCTCTGTAGGTACTAGACCCCTAAGTCCATTTGGATGTTACATGCATTCATCATCTTCCCCCACAGAGTTAGTCCTTTTTCCTTTGTTCTTTATGGCAGTAAAGAGCTTTACAACCCATCAAATCACCCAAGCCAGAAATCCTTAATGTCCATTAATAAAATAATGGTTATATAAGCTAATATATCCGTACACAAAATATCACATAGATGTAGTAACACTGGAAGCTCACCAAGACATCCTGCTAAGTCTGAAATTACTTAACAGTGGTGACCTCTGGAAAAGTGCCTGAGATCAGGAAGCACGTATTCTCTCCAGTGCTTGAATGTCAAGACAAAAACTAACAACCATCAAAAAAAAAAAAAAAAACTTAAGAATAGAGAATGCTGCTCTCCAGGAAGAACCTTTCAGGTACTGATTACCTAGCCTGCCTTACCTGGTTGAGCTTTACTTCATGGAGAGAAGATACTGCTGTCACTGGCTTTGCTCACATTAAAAGAATGGGCACTTCTAGAAGGAAACTCAAGAAACTGTTCATAGTGACTGCCTCCGGAGAGCAGCCCTAGGAGTCTGAGGCATTACTGTACTATCTGCAGTTTTTCCCTGTGTGCATGCATTGCTTTTTCAATTGTAAACAACTAGAGAAATAACTGAAGGGCAGCAGGAACTTCTTTTCCTCTGAGAAGTCTCCCTAAACCTTCTTCCAAATTAAAGCAAGATTCCTTACCATCAACTCTCATAGCATCCATGCAGCACAGTGAGTGGTATAGGACTCAAAACTTTCTTTAAATAAATGCTAAGACAGAACAAATGCATGAACCTGTTTTTGGCTCCCCAGTGCCCTTACAATATACTCTTCAAGCATTACCTCAGCCTTCAAGGTCCTTCACAGTTTGGCCCCTGCTTCCAAATGCTACATTGCCCAGTGCTCTGCCGGGCTGCCTGGGAGCCTGAGCTCTCTCCTGAATGCCCTGCCCCCACAGAGCTGGGCATCCTCAGGAGTTCCCCTGAGGAGTCTTCCTTGCCTCCAACTCCCCTCACACACTCAGCCTTCTGCATCCTGGGCTGCACAATACTGCAAAGGTCCTGCTGTTTCCCAGCAGGACCAGGGCAATGTGTTCATCTTACACTTCCTTAGATCTCTGACAACTCGCAGATTACACTGAACGTAAGAGAGCATAAAAAAAAAAGTTGAATATATCAATGCTAAAATATTATAGAAGGTAATATAGCTTAGTGACTATATTAGCTTAGTGACTAAAATAGGGGTTCTGAAGGCAGACCCTCTTGGTTCAAATCCTGGCTCTATCATTTAATACCTGTGCCACCTTGCACAAGCAATTTATCCTAAATGTGAGTGTCCCATAAATCAATAAAATGTAGTATACACCTCAAAGGATTTGGGGGCATGAACTGGGACTATGTATACAGGCACCTGGCACAGTGTTTATACAAAGAGCTCAAAAACGTTATTCTTGTTACTTCCATTGAATTCTATATTGATCTGCCTTTTACTGTCCCTAAGTACTTAGTACTTTGAAAACTTCCAGTTTTCTCAGCTATACTCAAGAAAACCGAACCATTAAACAAGGATTATTATAACTGGAAACTATCATATGAGTCCTCAAAAGGAAAATTAAACTTAAGGAAAGCAGCATTGGAGACCATCATCTATCTCCACCTTCTCCCGCAAAAGCTTCTCCTTTCAGGGCTCAGTTCCAGATGTTCCAGATTTTACTTTATTTAGGGAGGCGGTCACTCCTTCACACTCCTGCCCCACCATCACCTTCCCGCAAGGCTATTCTGGGTTTTATTCCAGGTAGTTAGCATTGCAAGATAATCAAGTAAGCAGAGAGTTATTGCAATTATGATCTACCCATAGAATTACCACAAGATGTTCTAGTCAAAGACAATACTAATAATATCAGAATAAAAAGTCCACTACAAAAAATATACAGGAGATGTGGACCCCTCACTAGTGATGCAAGACTCATATGTAGGTTTAGCTATATACACATGTATATATATATATATGCCTATATTGTATAGAGACATGTTATACACATATAATTGTACTTGCTTTCTGCTCCAAACTACTCATACTGATTCCATTAAATTCCACAGTATTTACTGATTCCTCTTGATACACTTTAGATGTGCATCCCCTCCAATTTCATGTTCAAATGTAGCCCTCAGTGTTGGAGGTAGGGCCTGGTGGGTGGAGACTGAATTATGGAAGGGGGTTTCCTCATGAATGGCTTGGTGCTGTCCTGAGATGATGAGTGAGTTCTCGTGAGAGCTGGCTGTTTAAAGTGTGTGGCACCTCCCCACTGTCTTGCTCCTGCTCTTGTCATGGGATATGCTGGCTCCCCCTGTGCCTTCTGCCATAACGGAGAGCTTCCTGAGGCTTCACCAGCAGATGCCAGTGCCACACTTCCAGTAGAGCCTGCAGAACCATGAGCCAATTAAACCTTTTCATTTTAGGCAATGCAAGAATAGCCTAACATCCCCTTCTATGTGTAAGATATCACACACAAGAGACTTGGGATGCATACACATGAAAGCAGTCTTGCCACAATCTAATGAAGAAGGCGGATGGATATGGACAGACGGACACACACACACACACAATTAACTGGAGGAACCAAGGCTGGCTGCAGTGAGATGTTGATGGTCCTCTGGGATTGCTGACTCATCAATACAGTTGTGTCCACAAAAATGAGCCCACACTGAACCATCACTGGAACACATGCTCATCTTCCATCGCCACACAGAGAACACCAGGCTCCACCCAGTCACCCAAAGCAGATACTTTAGTGTCCACCATGACTCATCCATCTCACCCCTCTTACCTACATCATCCCTAAATCCACATCACTAACTGAACATACACTATCCACTCAATTCCCCTACCTCTGGGCAACTATCCTAGTTCAGACTTCCGAGATGTCTAACCTAGTATCAATGCAACAGCCTCTGAAAGATCCCAGTCCCCTAGCCTTACACAATGCCAACTGGTCTCCATAGTTGCCACTGAAGTACTTAAACAAACAAAAGTATGCACATGCTACTATGCTGCCTACATTTCTTCAAGAGGGCCTCTCCAGCCTTATCTTCCACACCTCCTCTCATACTCCACAATCCAGCCATCCTAAACACCTTTCAAGTCTTGAAATGTTCCACACTACCTCCTGACGCCTGGAGGTCCTCCACCTGAAACTTGATTCCCTATCTGCTCTTTATCTCTTTGCCCAGTGAGTTCCTATTCATTCTCTGGTTGTCAGTCCCTCTTGGCATTCCTCTCTAACCTCTCTAGACTTGCCAGGCTCGGTGGTTATGCTGAACAGTTTTTATTTTAGGGCTACACACCACCCAAGCTGCCTTCTTATATAGTAGGAATCCTTTGGGGCAAGGGTCTTTGTGAGAAATAAAGACCATCTCTCCATCTCCCTGCTCCCTGGCAACTACAGTGGCTTGGAAGAAAAGGTCACAAAGATGCAGGAGCAGTAAGATTTTTCAGTGGTAGAAGAGAGTCAACAGTCCAGCAACAGAGGTGGCAGTTTCTCCAATGGCAATGTCACCAGCAGCAAAATTCTAGGCAGACTATTCATGTGATATTGCGTTGGCTGTGGCCCCATCCAGCCAGCCTCTTTTGGTTACTACCTGTTTTTTGAATATAGTTCCCCAGGCTTCCCATCATTTCTGAAAGCCATCTATCAACTTCCAAAAAATTCGTTTCTGCTTAAGTAAGCCAAGTCCACTGCCATGGTTGCCAATCAAGAATCATGACTGGCACTGTGACACTCTGTGGGCATGATATTAGACTGCACTGCCAACGCACATTTGCTTGTCTATATTCCCCACTATCTTGTTCATCATTTTATTCTAGTGCAATAGCTGGCACAAAGTAAGCATGCACTAAATGTTTCCAGAATGAATTACTTAATCCCACTAGTAATCAGAGTGGGAAAGCAAGGAAAACTCTCAGTGGAGGACCACAGTACATTCCTAAAAACCAATCTCAGCCACAGTCAAAAGAGTCACAATTACCAATTAGAAATATACAGCTTAGTTTATTCACCAGTTCATGGATTTAGAAACTAGGATTCTTCTATCTGGGTACAAACCACTTTCTTAAAGGAGATGAGAAAGAGAAGGATCAAACTAGGAGGGTCTATTTCATTAAGGTTAGCGAGTTATACTCTAATAAAACAAACATAATTGGAATGAATGTTGCAGAAAATGTCCCTTCAACCAGGTGAATACCCAGTCCTAGAGATCTAACTCAAATACTGTAATATATCCTGCAAGCTTTCACCACTCCCCACTGTCAATCAGCCATAACTTCCACTGTGCTACCCTATCTCTATTCTAGTGCTTAGAAAAAAGTATTGTACTTATTTATATGTGTCTCTTCAACCAGATCTCAAAACCCTCTTGGGAAGCAGACTACTATTTCCAACACCTAGGAGGGTGTTGGCACAAAGCAAGGACCAGTGTTTTGAAGGGGAGCCACTCTGCTCTGCTTAAAAGGTACCCATGGAACTGTCCTATTGTTTGCAATGTTTCTGTAAATGTTAATTCATTCCAAACTAAAGCTTTAAAAAATGCACCAGTAGCAACTGTGTTATCAGCAATTATCACACCTGCCTTAGATGTCAAGGAAGAGCTTTACCTTGTGCCAGTAGCAGTTAGTAAGTTTGTATATAGCAAAGTGAGTCTCAGTTTGTAAAAAGGGAGTAATTCCTACTACACAAGATTTCCATACTAAATTAAGTACAGTGAGTATGCCAAATGGCGTATGAGCTTTTCTAATAGGGTTCTAAAGAGTGCATGTTAGGGCCCCTGTCTACAGTGTTCTAACTGGACTAGCACCTCATCACAAAACAGATACATGCTACGACTCGGCTGCCACTAGGCACAGACTGCAAAGCTGCAACTCAGATCACTATTAAGACTGTGATTACCTACAAAATAATTCTACATGTGTATCCACGGAAGTGGTTTGTCCTACTCCAGAACTCCCCAATGAAATAAATGGGCTACTCAAAACCCAGCGCAACCGACAGAGGTCAGCGGCCGCTGCCCCCGCCTCCACCAGCTTAAACTCCAGGAAGCCACGCACCCAGGGCGTGCTAGCTGGCTGGGAAAAGGTGAGTATCTACTGGGAAACCCCAACGCTGCCGGCAGAGGCATCAGGCAGCCGAGGATCTACCCGCAGTGGCGCAGAGCGGGCTTAAGTCGGGAGAGGCCAGGACCCTTCGCTGCCACCGCGGTGCTCTCGGTCACCGCACTTGTGTGCCCTCCGCTCGCCCACACCAGCGTCGCTTAACGGAAGACGCGAGTGGCAGCGGCGCAGCCGGGGCACCTGGGGGTGAATCGAGAGTGGGCGAGCGATCCAGGGAGCCCCTGCTGGAAACCAGACGCTAAACCTTGCAGCTCTGCAGTTAGGCGAGCATCTGCGGTCCCTTTGAGAGCAACCTGGGAAAACGAGAACGGCCCGATTTCGGTGCAAGGATGCGTGGCGAGGGGGCGGGGGCCTGTTTCTGCGTGGACAGGCGGATCGGGCAGTGGACACCGAGGCCACGCTGGGTCCGCAGCCCCGAGGTGTCCACGAGAGCTCCGCCCGTGGGACCGCGCGGCGCGAGGCTGCCCGCCGGACGGGCCTGCGGAGCGAGCGGGTGAGAGGGCAGGGCGGAGGCGGCGACGGAGGGGGCCGGGGGAAGGAGGGCGGCGAGACAGCGTGAGCGAGCGAGCGAGGGTGTGTGTCCGGGGGTGAGTCTGGGCGGGTGTCGGGAAGGAAGGCGACAGGGAGGGGCGGAGGCGGGGGGAGGGGGGAGGAGAAAGAGCGAAGGGCCCAGACGGGGCTCCGGGCGCCCAGCAGCCAGGCTCCGAGCCCTCAAGCCACCGCCCCCAGGCCCTGCGCTGACGCTGGACGGTCCCCGCCTCCAAACCCCCCGCCCCGGCCAGAGAATAACTTACCTGTTTGGCGACGGAATCGCTCCTGCTCGCCCCTCTGACTGACTCCTCCGGCTCACCGTCTTCCCTTTGGGAGGAAGAGGCGGGACATCCTGTTTCTCCGTTGAAGGACTTCCGGCGGCTTTCAGGGCGACTCCGTCGTGGATGCAGAGCTGGACACCACAATCAAAAACAGAATCGTGGAACTGGTTTAGTAAAATCCAGGTCAAGTTCCTTGTTTTTTACCCAAGTGGCCGGCAGGCCCATGTGCTGTCTTGTTTTTAACCCATCAGCTCTTGCCGGAAGCCGCTCAGAGCTAAAATAGGAAGTCCCACCCCTCCCCTGGAAACGGAAAACGGAAACCCGAAGGAGTTAATCTAAATACGAGGAGCGTGTCGGGCTCGCAGGTGGGCGCTGTCAGCCCGGTAGGGCCTCCTGGGATATCTAGAGGGTCCCAGAACGGGTTTTTCCCGGGCCGATCCCGCCTGCTTTCTGCTCCGCCCCTCCACCCGGCCCCCGTTCTCTGTAAGGGACCCCGAGGGTAGCGCTGGAAACATGGAGAAGGCCCAGACTCGCGAGGCCTGCGCTGGCGAACGCAGCTTGCTTCTGCTCAGCCTGCTTCCCCAGGGCCTGGAGTGGCTCCTGTCGCTTCTGGCGATCTCATTTCGAGGAATGACTTTCAACTGTGCAAGGCGGCAATATGAGAAAAATCTCTCGAATGGCTCCCAAAATGAGGTCCTTGATTCAGAGGCCACAGGAAGCCGCCAGCCGAGCTCTGACAACAAAGAGGAGGCCAAGAAGCGGAATGTGGCTTGGTGGCCAGTTTGGCAATAAAAGCCGAAACACCTTGGGTATTTAAAACGTTCGACGAGGACTTTTTTATGAACATTTAACGGCACAGCGCACGGGCTTGTTAAAGGAAAAAAGGCAGGACTCCAGGATGTGGTGGTTAGCAGCCCGCCTGCCCCCTTGTGCAGGTCCACTCATGACCCTCAAGTAAAGAGATCTTTCTTCTGAAACTCAGAATCTAGTAGGAAAGACCTGTGTAGACGAATAAATACATCACAGCTTGTTGAGTGCTGTGACAAAGACACAGTGAAATCCTGCTTGAGGTCGTCTGCCTTGCAAAAGAGTTTTGGCTATGTTGTAGGCACAGGGTTAGGGATAGGGTTAGGGTTAAACTCTGTAATGGGATGTTCTGTGATCAGATTTCTCTTTAGAAAGATAATTGGCCAGGCGTGGTGGCTCACGCCTTTAATCCCAACGCTTTGGAGGCTGAGATGGGTGGATTGCTTGAGGCCAGGAGTTCGAGACCAGCTGGTCAACATGGTGAAACCCCGTCTCTACTAAAAATACAAAAAAATTAGCTGGGCATGGTGGCGCGTGCCTGTAATCCCAGCTACTCAGGAGGCTGAGGCAGGAGAATTGCTTGAACCCAGGAGGCAGAGGTTGCGGTGAGCCGAGATCGCACCATTGCACTAAAGCCTGGGTAACGAGCGAAACTCCGCCTCAAAAAAAAAATTAAAAATCTGGGCGTTGTGGTACGAGCCTGTAGTTCCAGCTACTAGGAGGGTGAGGCATGAGAATCGCTTGAACCGGTGTTGGAGGCTGCAGTGAGCCAAAATCGTGCCACTGCACTCCAACCTGGGTAACAGAGCGAGATTCTGTCTCAAATAATAATAACTGTAAGTGAATGGATTTTCTTAATGTTCTAAAGATAGACTTTCTAGACCAAATCATCTCTTAAGTCTAATTCCAACACAGTTCAGTTTAATTCAATTCAAATTAGAATCCATTCAAGTGATAATTCCTTACCTTTTTAAATAGTTCATAGAGACATTTTCATAGACATTGTCTGGTTGAATTCTGATTGTAATCCACATGAATTCTCTTATCATCCACACCAAGGAACAGTTATTTTGAAGACTCTAATAAACTTCCAAGATCACACAGCTAGTAAAAGTGGAACTCAACTTTCAACCCCCGAGTCAACCTTTTCCATCTATCGTGGACTCAGTTTAATATTAATCGTTTAAAATTCTAGAGAAAAATATGGAGAACAATTTCCTCACAACAATAACATTGACTAGCTTGCCAATGTTATTTTTATTCCATTAACCAACATGTATTGGGTGCCTGTTGTGTAAAAGATAAAACTGGGTTCTGCCTTCAAAGAGTTCCCTTGAAATTTAAGATTTACTTAAAAATTTAGTACTTCATACAGTCTCTTAATAACTATTTCAACAGCATTGGTCTTGTATGACTAGGTGATAAATTTCTTAAAAGCTAGCACAATTCTGTGTATGGATTGGGCATTCTGTTGGTCTTTGGGTGATTTATCTTGCTACCTTTCTTTCTTTGGGTGTTTAACATTTATCTTCCTCTCTTGAGCAATAAAGTAAAATCTGAGTTTCTTTTTCAGTTCTATTTTGAGTATTTTTAGTTACTAAGACAGGACCTTAAAGACGTCAGTTTGACCTCATTTCCAACCGAACGATTCCATTGGTCTGATTCAAGACTGATTCTAAGGCAAAAGCGAAGTCTTTTTTTCTTCCTCTCTTTCTTTTTGAATGAGTAATGCTTGACACAGACTTGTAGTGAAGACAGAGAGCACTAGTGATGAAACCACCTTTGCAAAAATTACAACTGAGAAAACTATGACAGTGAAAGAGATCTGACCTAACCAACTTCATCTTGCTTCTAGACTCCAAGCTGTCCTTGTTCATTCCTGGGCATAGGCAGAACTAACTCTGGGAGGAACTTAGTTTACAGCCCATTCTGAAAACAAACCCCCTTCTTGCCTGGGAACCTTTGTTGGACTAACAAATTAGCCACGAGATTAGAAATTATGTTTTAGGAGTCATGCAGCTGGAGGCCACAAGATTCTAAACCTCCCCAGTTGCTCCTAAGGATAACATCACAATGTAAAACCCAAGATTGGTGCTTGAGATGTTTTTCAGACCCTACACGCATGGATCAGCTGGTACCACTCAGTTGGATAAACTGGCTCATCTAGTCCTGTGGCCCCCACCCAAGAACTGACTCAGTAGAAGAGGACAGTTTCATCTCCCTATAATTTCATGTCACACAGAAGCAATCAATTCTTCTCACTCCCTGGTCTATTTCCCAAATTCTTTAAAAATCCCAGTCTCTGAATGTACAGGGGACTGAAAGTAATAACAAAAGTAATAAGTAATAACAAAACTCTGGTCTCCTGTTCAGCCAGCTCTGTGTGAATTCAACTCTTTATTGCAATTCCTCTGTCTTGATGAATTTATTCTGTCTGGGCAATGGGCAAGATGAACCTGTGTGTGTTTAAAATGATACAAGGAGCAAATGGATCAAGACTTGCTCAAAGCCAGCCCCACCTGAGACCTGTTAACCAAAAAAAAACCCAAAAATTCCTTTCCTTATTTAAGCCCTTTTACTTGCATCATGAAGCAACGTAAATGATAGAGGTTTTAATACCAAATCTGCCAGTTACAGTCTTAAGAAAGTTGCAAAATAAAAGCTCAAAGATGTTCAGTCTTCATAAGTTCAAAATGTATACTTTAATCATGTCTGAGAAAAGAAAGCAGTCAACATATTCACATCTTTTTCTGGGTATATGTGATATTTTTCCAGTGGATAATGAATAGTAAACACTTTTACGATAGCAGGATGACAAATAAAAATGAGAATGCACAAGAGAAATTAAAATGTATCAACTATTTTTAAAATGCCAGGCATTATGCTACAAACCTTATATGCATTATCTCAAATAATTATTATAACCACTCTACATAGACAGATTTCCATTTTACAGATGAGAAAAATGAGGCTCAAATAAGTGACATCATGTTCTCTGATTTTGTCTAGATTGGGTACCTGGTGAGGATTTCTCTCTAATACCCTAAGCATATGTTCACCTGCATGCTGCTTCTACTATTCTGGACCTCTGCACTGGATATAATCCCAACAGAGTGGCTCGCTGGGAGGGAGATACTTTTCGGATGAGGCACTAGCACGTCACCCAAACATCTTCTCCATACTGAGGCATTTTTGAATACACAGAGAATGTCTAGGATTCAACTGTTGAGAAAAATTAACGTAAGTCTGTTTGTCTCAAACAAAGCTATCAGGAACTACAGTTTTATTAACCTAAATATATACCTGATTTGATGATGACTATGTAGATGTATTTTAAGCTAATTATTACTTCTGTCCATCAGCCAATGAGTGGATAAAGAAACTGTGATATATGTACACTATGGAATACTACTCATCCATAAAAAGGAATGAAATAATGGCATTTGCAGCAACTGGATGGAGTTAGAGACCATTATTCTAAGTGAAGGGACTCAAGAATGGAAAACCAAACATTTTATGTTCTCATAAGTGGGAGCTAAGCTATGAGGATGCAAAGGCATAACAATGATACAGTGGACTTAGGGGACTTGAGAGGTGAGGGATAAAAGACTACACATTGGATACAGTATGCACTGCTTGAGTGATGGGTGAACCAAAATCTCAGAAATCATCACTGAAGAACTTCCCCATGTAACCAAAAACCGCCTGTTCCACAAAAACTATCGAAATAATATGTTGTTGTTGCTTTTTTTAATTTTGAGATTGAGTCTTGCTCTGTGGCCCAGGCTGGAGTGCAGTGGAGTGATACCGGCTCACGGCAACCTCCACCTCCCAGGTTCAACGTATTCTTCTGCCTCAGCCTCCCCAGTAACTGGGACTACAGGCACGCCCCACCACACCTGGCTAATTTTTTGTATTTTTAGTAGAGACAGGGTTTCATCGTGTTAGCCAGGATGGTCTCCATCTCCTGATGTGATCTGCCCACCTCAGCCTTCCAAAGTTCGGGGATTACAGGCATGAACCACCACACCCGGCCTGAAATAACATTTTTAAAACTTTACTATTTCTGGATAAAATTTTCAGACGTTCTCAGAAAAAAATTTAGAATTGAGTTGTCTAATAGAGAACTGAGTTAAATTATTGCCAGTTAAAAACACAGAAAGTGGTATAGCCACTTTATGAATTTTTCAGTGAGCAATGGCTAGATTACACTTAGTGGTTTATAACCAAATCTTAGTAGTTTATAACAGCAAATGTTTACTGTTAATTCTCACTACAAATTCATCACAACATTGCTGGATGCCACACTCCATGTCTCCTCTGTAGTACCCAGGTGCATGGGACCTCTGCTATCTGCATTAAAGAGAAAGAGAAGACGACAGAACATGTACCAGTTCTTGACGCCTTGGCCAGAAGTAAAATATATCTTACCTGTTCACATTGTATTGGGCCAGGGCAACTATCATGGCCACAAGTGACTTCAAAAGGATGGGGAAGTGCAATCTGGGACTCATGTGTCAGAAGAAGTGAAAACATTTGGTAAAGAGCGGCAATGACTGTCTTTACAGAAGAAAATAGACATGACTTCTTGTTTCAGTTTCGTCATTTCATCCTACTGTGTTACCTAAACCTTCTGAGCCTCAGCTTCTTATTACTAAAATGAAATAATGATAAAGATGGTATTCACTTCAAGGACTTTATGTTAACTAGGATAAAAAAATTTGAAAACTGTAGAAAGTTATGCAAATTAGAAATGTATAATATTACATTTAATGTATAAAATAACGTTTTGAAAGTGATGATGAAATATAGAATAACTGAAAGGGTAACACAGAGCAGTTATACCGGGAGGCCTTTAGCTGCAGATAATAGAAAAGAACCTCCACTACTTTAATCAATAACAAAGTGTATCGGCTCACAGATTCGTTGGCCAGATATAAAGGAGGCTTCAGAATGTATTGGCTTTGTAGTTGAATGTTGATATCAAGGACCTAGATGTTTCTCATCACTCTGCCCTTCAATTCTCAATGCCTGAACATCAGGCTGTAGTTCAGATGGCTAGAGGATTCCAGGGATAACATCTAGTGAGAAAAATGTCCCAGGAAGAAAAGAGAACTCCTTTACGTATAATTTTCCTCTTAAGAGAAAAGGAACCTCCCAAAAGCCCCCAGCAAGTGTGCCTTTATATCCCATGGCCAGAAGTGGTTCACCTGTGGACCCTGAGCTAAACACTGCAAATAGGAATGGGATCTCCTGTAGGCCTCAGTGACCTCCTGGATCTTGGGAAGGTGTCAGCTATACCTGTGGCACTTGGCTGAGTGGGAAAGGGATGGAAAAAAAAAGGAAGGAAGAATTAGGAAGGAAAGGGGGAAATGGTTCCAGGGTAGGAGGCCAATAGTTTAGTTATCTCAGCAAAATATGATTTATTTCATCTTTATAAATGAGATGATATAATTTAATACATTCAATCAATGAAGTAAAAGAAAGTGCAAGGGCAATGTGACATCTGTCATTCTCAGTTGAGATTTGAGAGGTAATAAAACCAACCAAGAACCTGTGGTGACCTGAGTCCTCACTACCACTCTCTTCTTGTACCTGGACACTTCCTAGCAAGAGATTTCAGCTTCAGAACAAAGAAGATCCCAACTTGTAACTGCATTATACACACCCCAGCAGCACACATAAGTTGATTTCTAATTATTCCTCTTTAAGAAATTGTTTGTGGAATATTTCTCTCCTGCTTATAAATGGAAAAATAGAAAATTAAAACAACAAAAATAAATAATGCCATGTATTGAATGTCTACCGCATGCTGGGCACTGTGCTAAGTGTTCTGCATATATTGTCATCATGCTGCCAACAACTCTGCAATAAAGATTTTCCCATTCCTACTTTACAGCTAAGGAAACCAAGGCTCAGAGAAATAACATATTTTTCCCAAGATTATCCAACTGGTAAAATCTGGAGTCCAAATTTGAACAAGAATCCATTCAACACACTTTCACCTCTACACCAGTGCTTTCTGAGTTTGCTGCACATTAGAATCACCTCAGGAACTTTAAAAATTCCCAGGTTATACCCTATAGCAAGGAAATTAGAGAGTTGGGCAGGGGGAGAGGAACCCAGGCATAAGTACTTTGTAAAGTCCCCAGGTAATTCCAATGTGGAGAAAAGTTTGGGAACCACTGTGCTATATTATGTTGCCTCTTCAAACAGGAATTTAAGCCAGAATCTTTTCTTCCAAGGCCAAGAACAGTGAATGATGTCTTGTGGTATACACTCTCATTCCCAAGTGATCCTCTTCCTCAGGAGTTCTGCTTTCGGGGAACTAATTTCAAGTTTCCCTTTCACTACTTTCTCACCAATCCCAAGCTAAAAATCTTACAGGAGGCTTTTGTCAACAGAAAGAATGGACACCTGGACTATCCCAGAAGAATTTTGAATTCATGATCAATGATGTGTTTTCCCTAATTAGGATAAAAAAGCAAGAAAAAATATTGGTTTAGTTTTCTTCTTACAAATTAATCACTCAAACTCACCTGGAATTTAGAGAGCATTTAATTTCTGACCTCATTTTTTTCTTTATAATTTTTATTTTAATATAATTTCAGATATACCATAAAATTATTTAAAAGGACAAAGAACTCCCATATACCACTCACCCAGTTTCTATAATGTTCATATTTTACCATATTTACTTTATGGTTTTATGGACATATTTTCTGACCCACCACAATGCAATTATCAAAATCAGATTATTACACATTTATCTAATAATCAGACCTTACTCATATGTTTGCACTCATTTTTTTGTCTTGCTCCCCTATATTTTTTACATATGATCTCCAAAGGGTTTATAGCTGAAAGTAATAGATAAAGCATAGAGAAAATGAATGGTAAAATGAGAAGCCTTAATTCAACTGTTATTAATTACATTAAATGTTAGTGACTAAACACTTCATTTAAAAGGAAGAGATTACCAGAATGGATCAAAAAGCAAATCTTAGCCATCTGATGTCTATAAGAGATGTTTGTTAAATTAAAAGGTATATTTAAATGTCTTCTGGCCTCCATTTGCTTCTGATAAGCAATCAGAGGTCATTCAGATCTTTGCTTGCCTTTATGTTTCCCTATATGTCACTTGCCATTTTTGCTGTATGCATTAAAGATTTTCTCTTTATTTTTTGTTTTCTATAATTTGTGATATGACTAGACATGATTTTCATCAGATTTTTCCTGCTCAGCACTTTCTGACCTTTAAAAATCTGTAAATATGTGTCTTTCACCAAATTTGGAAAGTTTAGGGCCATTATTTCTCCAAAGAATTTTCTTTTACTCTTTCTGTTTCTTTTGGTCTCTAATTAAATATGTTACACCTTTTGATATTATACACAGCCCAACATACCTCTGCCCAGTTTTCCCATTATTTTTTATCTTTCAGGTCGATAAATTTTACTGATCTATCTCCCATGTTCCCTGATTCCTTCTTCTGTGACCTCCAACCTTCTGTTAAAATCATCTTGTGAGTTATTTCAGATATTATGTTTTTAAGTTCTCAAATTTTGTTTTTTTATCATTTCTGTATCTGATGAAATTTCCTATTTGCTTATTTATTACAGACACATTTTCCTTTATGTCTTTGAGCACAGTTATAATAGCTACCTTGAAATTTTGTCTGCTGATTTGAATATTTGGAGTATCTTGAGGTTAATTCTCATTAATTTTTTTCTCATTTATTTTAATTATGACTCATGTTTTATTTCTTAAATGTCTAGTGATCTTATGATTGTATCCTAGACATTTGAGAAATACAGTGCAGAGATTTCTGATTCTATTAGGTTCTTCTGACAAGCATTAAAGGGTTTTCTGTTTCTTTGATTTATCAAGCAGTTCCTTTGGCTGTATCCATACTCCACAGAATGTCTCTCCTTTCATGGGGAGCAACTAAAATCTCATGTAGTCTTTTTAGCCTTCACTGAAAGGATCGAATCCGCCTCGCGTATGCAGTTCAGAGATCAACCAGTGATTTAGGCAAAGTATGTGGAATTTGGTGCTTTTCCTCTATTGCTCTCTCTTTTTTGGAGCCCCTCCCCCCCCGACTTTTACCTACTAAAGTATCACTGAACTCTGCCCTTTGGGTCTGAAAGTGGGATTTTAAATAAACTATATGGCTTCCTTTATTTGGTTATAATTATTTAAAATTTGAAGGAAGCATTGGTCATTTTGGTGACTAGTCATTTTTGATGACTAATTTAACAGTGTCATTTAAAGTTCTAATTTCCTTTAAATTAACATTTTTTGTCATTCCATTCAAATGCCTACTTACAATGGCAATGAGAATATGCTATGAACACTTAGCCACCCACAGGAGAATTTTAAATCTAAGTTCTTTTTGAATGCTGTTTTGGTGAATTTCAATGTGGGAGGTGAGATGATTTAAAGCTTGAAATTTTCTATGATAGTCAAAGGCATAATTTCTCTGACATCTTTTTTATTCTGCATAAGGAATTACACTAGAATAATGTTTTTAAATAAAATTTGTCTACATAATGACTTTTTTTCAATTCTATCCAAACTAAAATAGCTCAGATGCATTTATTTACTTATCATAACTGTTAAGAAATTATACTCTCTGGGCACGGTGGCTCATGCCTGTAATCCTAGGAGGTGGACATGGGTGGATCATTTGAGGTCAGGAGTTCAAGACCAGCCTGGCCAACATGGTAAAACCTATTCTCTACTAAAAATATAAAAAATTAGCTGGATGTGGTGGCAGGCACCTGTAATCCCAGCTACTTGGGAGGCTAAGGCAGGAGAATCGCTTGAACCCAGAAGGTGGAGGTTGCAGTGAGACGAGATTGCACCATTGTACTCCAGCCTGAGCAACAAGAGTAAAACGCCATTTCAAAAGAAAAGAAAAGAAATTATACTCATTACCCCTGTCATCACTTCTCTTCTACATCATGTTGGGAATTAAAAAGAACGCATCATTTTGTTGGGACTCCAGAAAATTTCCTGTGTTCTCATCTTTGTATTTTATCAATTGATTAAGGCTTTGGACAACTGAGCAAAGTATAGAACATATCCAACCCAACCTCTGCCTCCCAAGAGCTTACTTCCTGAAGAAGAAAGTTTTCTCCACATGGTGAAGAGGAAGATGAGCCTTCTTACTTGTTAAGTGCCCTGCGACGTAGAATGTAGATGTTAGAGCTGGTCCGTGGAAGAGCAGAAGGAAAATGTGCTACTCTTAGGACTTGGTTTAGGTTTTAGTTCGTTATGAAAGGCAGTCATATTACAGATCGTTAACGTAGTTATGCCAGATCTAACCATAGTACATTAAGATAGAAACAAATATTTTATTTTATCTTGCATAATCAAGACCTCAAATCATGATTTGTTAGCCATTACATGTACAATTACTATTCAAACTTGATCTCAAAAATAACATTAAAAATAACAGAGAACACTGAATTCATTTAAAAGTAGACATTTAAAATAGTATAGTTCACTTTTTTTTTTTTTAGAGACAGGATCTCCCTATGTTGCTCAGGCTGGTCTCAAACTCTTGGGATTCTCCTGCCTCTGCCTTCCAAAGTGCTGGGATTACAGGCGTGAGCCACCACGCCCGGCCCTTAAAATAGTATAGTATACTATCTACTAAACAAGATTGTATTTAAAAGTCATTTGGCCCTGTCATGAAACAAGTTTGGGGATTTGTTTTTAAGTGAAAACAGCTGTCCATGGAAGTGAGAAGCCAGATAGAATAGTATTTGCTTTCTTTTGTCAGCTTCGCCTTATTCTACTGCTTCTAAGAACTTCATTGAGCACATCTTAAGGGTCAGGCACTGGGCTTCATGCTCTCCTCAGCTTAGCTTCTTGTCACATGCAGAGTAGTGTCATTTCACTCCATCCTCTGATTGCTCAAGAGGAATCGTGTGTGTGTGCATGTGTGTGTGCATGTGTGTGCACGTGTGTGTGTGCGTGTATGTGTGTGTGTCATCTGCCAGTTTTGGAATGTCTGCTTCCCATTCAAAAGTGCTTAGGACACTGTGAAAGCCACCTCAGCAGAGGTGAAGGGAGCCATGCAGGGCTCCCGGGCTTCTGGTTCGTGGCCTCTGGATGAAGGTGTGGCCCCTGGTATGATAAAGTCCTGCTGGGAACTCTGAGACATTGAACAGTTATCAGCCATTGACACCTCTACCTGGCTTGTCTTTTGTGCTTCTCCCCAGTACTAGCTGCTCCAAGGTTTCAAACTAGGAACAATGTGAAGTGGAGAGTAAAAGACAGAGAAGTCTGGGAAGGGTATAGCAGACCTGGTGGGGAAGACCCCAAAAATTGCAGCTGCAGAGTCAAGAGAATTTTAGGAGTCATACTGATCATGTAATGTGTGCAGTGCACGCCACTGGATACCTGAAGTGCAGAGAATAGTAGGACATGGTCTCTGATACTATACAGCTTCACGTTTAATAGGAGGGAGAGAAGTGCATGAGTTTGCACAGCAGCATGAGAATGGATGATACCAATGTTGAAATCATTCATTTCAGCACTTAAATGTTTCCTGAAGACATACAGTATGCCTGGAACTCCCAGGACATCACGATAGACAAAACACACATAATCTCTGCCTATAAAGATGGTATAGTCTAGCAGGAGAGCTGGCAGTGGTCAAACTGTAGAAATACCATCATGCATCACTTCACAGGGAAACTGAGAAATGCGTCCCTGGACATGTGCAGCCACCCTAGGGTGTACCCACACAAACCTAGACAGTGTACCCTAAAAAGCCTCACCATACAGCCTAGGTGTGGCCTTTTGCTCCTAGGCTACAAACCTGTGCACTGCGTTACTGTGCTGAATACTGTAGGCAGTTGCAACACAGTAGTATCTACGCATGTAAACACAGAAAAGGCACAGTTACGATACGGTATTGCAATCTTATGGGACCACTGTCCCTACTGTTAGCCAAATTGTCAGTATGCGTGCATGACTATGTATTTAGGGACAATGATAATAAATGCTACAAAGGAACTATGGAGACTATGGTAGATAATAGGGACACCTCACTTACTCATGGGGAATCGGAAAAGGCTTCCCTGAAAAATTACAACTAAGCTGAGATTTGAAGAATAATGAGGACAGGTGGGAGGGGTTTTAGTGAGGCCAAGGGAGTTGTAAGGGTGTTGCTAGAGGAGGGAGAAAATCTGAGAAGGCTCTGAGGCAGGGAAGCTCTTGGATATTTGTGAAGCTGGGAGGATTAGAAGGATGGGGTTATCAGGGTGTATCTAGTGAGGGCAGAGCAAGCCAGAAGAGTAAGCAGAGAGCAGGTTGTGCAGGACTTGTAGACCTTCCTGGGATGTCTGACTTCATCCTAAGACTGAGTTGCCAGTCTAGAGCTTTAAACAGGTTGGGAGGGACAAGCCGGCTGCAGCGTCGCACATACAGTTAGAGGGGCTGCCGTGTAAGCAGAGGCTGGTTAGAGAATTAGCAATAACTCAGCAAAACTTAGAGGTGTTGGCTTATGAGCTATGCGAGGTGACAGTGGAACTAGGAGGAAGTGGTGGCTTTTGAGAAATGGGCTGGATGGGCCTTGATATTGAATTGGATTGAAAAGAGAAGGAAGTGTGGAAAACAAGGCAGGGCTCTGCTATCAGCTAGCCAATGGTCCACTTACCAAGGTAGGGAGCACCAGAGGGGAACCAGGCTAGGGGAATGAATGGAAGTTTTTGTAGTAGATGAGTAGCATTTCAGATATGAAATGGGCAGGAAGGTCAGTGGGCCGGGTTCTCGGAAGAAGGGACTGGGATGGGAGTCACAGGCCTCTGGTGAGTACAGAGGCCACGGAGTCCCCAGCATGAGTATGACAGTGAGAAGCAGCCGGGAACAAGCCCTAGGGGGAGCCCTGGCTCACTCCATTCTCCCAGCAGCAAGTGCAAAGGAGCAGTGTTGCTGACCAAGGCTCTCACGCTGTCCTGCACGATCACCAAACTTTCCGGCCAGTACATTTTATTTTTATTAATACAACTTAAAGCCAGAAACATACCCAGCCCTCATTGTTTTCCATAAGAGCATCTACCAAACCCAAACGATATCCCTAACCCCTAAACCTCATCACAAGAGCTACATTTTAATACGCTATGTCTACTAACAAGCAAATACATTGCCCTCCTCCAATACGATAAAGTCCCCCCAATGGGCATGTCACAGTACCCCCAACTCTACTGGGTGATTGTTTTTGTCCATGTGCATATATTTCATCATTAAAGTGTTAAAAAAAAAAAACCCAAATATTTCAATTTCTCTCTCCCTTAAGTTTTTTGCCTCTGTACAACTGGTTAATGAGTCTAAATAATTAACAACTGAGTATGAGGAGCTTGGAAGATACCCCTTTCTGACTCCTACATTAGGGTAGTGTCTGGGTCACCACAGGGCTCAGAATTGGGTGGAAAACCTGGAGGGACAGCTGTGGAGACCCATCCTGACCCTGGGTGACAGAAAAACGTGGATATTCCAACTCCGGCAATCCCGGGTTGGAATGTCCTGGATTCTGCAGCCTCTGTAACTATTCACCCTCCTCCCCTTCTCTCCTGGGGGCAACAGAATAATTAACTGAGACACTGCTGGCCTCAGGAAGATTCAGCAGGAATGAAGGTCAGTGAATACACCGTGGTGTTTGGTGACATCTTAAATCTGATGGTACATTAGTCAGAAATGCTTACAGTGTCTTTTATAATAAACTTTGGTTAATGGACTAACATGAAGACTCTAACCCTTTTGCACTGTTAGTCCTTGGGTACAATGCCAAATACATCAGGTAGGTTCAACAGAGTCGAGGAACACCATGAAATCCTGCATCATGAGATGAGCACAAACTGTGCTCAATAGCACAAAATACCCAACACCTGCCGACACTCTGCAACAAGGACTTGATATTCTGTAGGATTAGAGATGTGATGGCTGGAAGTCTCCTTCTTCCAAAGCAAACACCAACCGGAATCCTTCACAAAAGCCCACGGCTAGGTTGAGCCCTGAGTTGGGCCCTCTTCTGTGAGCAGAGTCAGGGTAGAGTAAATCACTGACTGCCTGCTCCAGTCATTTTAAAGGTGGTACAGCACGCTTTTAAACTGGTATCTCGAGTTCCAACAGAGTGATGGAAAAGTTGAATGCAAATGTCTTCTGCTTTGTTTTCATTTGTAGTCATCCTAGAAAAAAATTTTAATAAGTCCCCAAATTATTCTCCAGTAATGTGATTTAAATAATAAATTCATAAAGATTGAATTGATTTGTTTACAGACACTCAATTGTAGAAAAATGACATTTTTTTGTTGTTTACACCATCAAATCCAATCAAGCCAAACAAGACGGTTAACTAAAATGATTAATGAACGCAGCATTCGCTGACGGCATTAAATTTAGCATGTGTTACTGATGTCAGGGTTGATTAGTTCTCTATCTAAGGCTGATGCTATTAAAAGCTTTGCGCAATTTAGATGTTGTCATTGAGTCAAATTTCCATGGGGTGAGATAAATTCTATCAGGATTAATTCTGCCATGGTGCAGCACATGCACAGATGTTGACTAGAGAGTGGGCCTTTTCTGATGGGACAAGAAGAAGGAATGGGAGGCAGAGGGGCCGCAAGGTGACATCAATCTCAGGAAAAGTAAAGAAGCTTGGAATAAGGAAAAAAAAAAAAAATCTTTGCACAAGGATTCCCAAATGGCATACAGGTATGAACACTGATCATTTCGGCTTCAGAACTTTTCAAGAAGTGGGAAAAAATTAATGAAGGGGAGGAAGAGGTTAATATAGTACCATGATTTAGGAACTCCTCTGAAAATGAATCCATGGGGAAATCACTGTAGTCAGTGGTGGAGACCAACATTTTTATTAATAAGATGAAAGGAAAGAGCGGTAAAGCAAAGGGGGATCATTGGATGGAATATTATGTGTCACAAGCACTTGAGGACCTAGAAAGCAAACCGGAGTGATTATGCCAATCAGATTGCAAGGTCGGAGACATGCTAAAAGGTTAGAAAGAATCCAGTCCTGGGCCATCGGACAGGACTTGGGGAAATCAAGTTGCTGCAGACCGCTGTGATTTGAGGAAGGTGTGCAATGGGGGACCTTAAACCATTTCCAACATCTGTGCCTTTGAAATATGTTATTATTGATCCAATATCCCCAAGACATTTTAAATGGAAGGGAAAATGTACTCTAGCAGACCCAAATTCTCTGGATGTTTAGACCCTGTCCCTGTCTAGGGATGTGGGGGAGGCGAATCTGTCAGTGGATCAGATCAAGCGAGAAGGTTCTTGTGATTAATGCAGCTGGGCCATCTCAAAGAAAAAGGCAGCAAATAGTTTGGTTCCCTCTATGTAGTTCCACCTAAGAAGAGGAAAAACAAAAAGAAATTTTGTTAAAATTTCCATTCAAATGAAGGAGGAAAAACATTCTGTCATTTAGACAGGAAGATTTGATGTTATAAATTCCACCTAAATTATTGAACATACTTCTGAGATCCCAGTAGGAAAGGCACTAAGTTCCACGTGGAAATTGCATTATTATTACTAAGAAGATGAGAATCAGTCCTAGACTCAAATCCAAAGGTCCATTTTCCTTGATTTCTTATCATTGATATGACATGGATATCAGTCAAACATTTTCTTGTTTCTCGCTAGTCTGGGAGGCTTAGGAGATATTAGTACCTGCCAATAGTGCACATAGCAAACATTCCTAAGTAGCCTTTTTTGTTTTGCACTGAACATTTGTGTTTCCCCAAACTCCTATGTTGAAGCCCTAACCACCCAATGTGTCTGTATTTGGAGAACAGGGCTAGAGGAGATGATAAAGATTAAATGAGGTCAAAAGGGGGGTCCTAATCCAATGGGGCTGGTGCCCTTATAAAAAGAGAAGGAAACACCAGAGCCCCCTAACCCTACCATGTGAGCAAAGGGACAGCCAGAAGAGAGCCCGCACCCCCCAGGAACCAAAGGGGCTGGCACCTGATCTCGGGCATCCAGGCTCCAGAACTGTGAGGAATCAGTGTGTGTTGCTTAAGCCCCCAGCCTGTATGATTTTCCATTCTTGCATAAATTGAACAGGAGCTCACCCACGTGTAGACCGGGGTGTGTGCAGTGAAGGAAGAAAACAGAGGCACATTGCACAGGCATCAGCTGACCTGTTGATCTTCTCATTCTGTGAGTGTTCTCCATCATCAACAGCTCCCAGTGGAATCATTACCACGCTCTTGTGGACGATATCCTGGAACATTTTGGTAATTGGAATGGTGGATCCATCCCGGATCATATCTGGGTCTGTTCCAAACACTGAAACAGGAAAAGAAGGCATCTGGATCAAGTAAGGCCACGACCCGACCACCCCCAGTAAGCTCCTCAAGGGCAGCGCAGCTTTATCTTCTCTCTTTTTCCTTGTTAATATTTCTTTTTTACCATTAGATTTGGTGCCTAGGGTAAGGAACCCTTTTGATATCATGAAATTTGTATTCTAATACAGATGCTAGAGTCAAGAAGAAAACTGTGGATATCTTCTTGACAATTACCTACTTTAGAAAATATTTTAGGGTCAGGCATAGTGGGTCATGCCTATAATCCCGGCACTTTGGGAGGCTGAGGTGGGCAGATCACTTGGGGTCAGGAGTTCAAGACCATCCTGGCCAACATGGTGAAACCCCATCTTTACTAAAAATACAAAAATTAGCCAGGTGTGGTGGCGCATGCCTGTAATTGCAGCTACTTGGGAGGCCAAGGCAGGAGAATCTCTTGAATGTGGGAGGTGGAGGTTGCAGTGAGCCGAGATCTTGCCACTGAACTCCGGCCTGGGTGACAGAGCGAGATTCTGTCTCAAAATAAATAAATAAATAATATTGCAAATAAAATTTTTATTTTAAACTAATTTTAGAAAAGTTTAGAATTTAGAAAAGTTGCAAAAGTAGTACAGAGAGAGCTCCCATCTATCTCTTACTCTGCTTTCCCTCATCTTATGTAACTAACACAAAGTGATCACAGCAAGGAAACCGAGGATGGTGCAACGCTACTCAATGCCCTCCGGACTTTTAGTTTCACCAGTCTTTCCCTCTGTCCATTCCAGGATCTGATCCAGAATCCACACCGCATTTTTATTACCGCTTCTTAGTTTATTGTATGTTGGGGCCGTTTCTCAGTATTTCCTTGTCTTTCATGACCTCGACCAGCTTGAAGCTGATCAATTAGCAGTTGTGTAAAATATCCCTCATTCTGGGTTTGTCTGATGTTATCTTGTGATTGGAAGAGGTCATGCATTTTTGGCATGACATGAGACAATGTGCCTACCTTTCTTGTTTCTTCATGAATTAAATATTACAGAAGTGGGACTTTTTTGGTGACAGGCCAGTAGCTGTACTATCACTCAAATGTCACAATGTTTCTGGTAATTTTCAAAGCATCGCATAAAATAGTTTTAACTGCTATCCCAGGTTTTAGAAAGAGATGAACTTGAACCTTCAAGCTTAGAGGACATGCTGCCAGTGAGGGAGCAGGGATGCAGAATGAAACCAAGAAACCTAGAAGAACATGCCGCCTCTTCTTCATTCGCAGAGCAGGATGTGGATGTCAATCAAAGCAATGTACCTTGTTAGCAGAACCAGCGGCACACAAATAGACCAGAAGGTGTCTTTTGCATTCCTGAAAGGCTACTTCAGACCCATCTATTGTTGTCAACCTTCATATTTCAAAACACACCTCTCTTCAGCTGCCATCACATTTCTTCAATCCTAAAGTTTACTGGCAAAATACCTGCTAAATTGGGGGCAGCAGGAATGCTGATGTAAAGAGGCATGGCTCCATGTCTTGGATTGTTCTCTGGTTTTCCGTGTCTGTTTCCCTTGTATTGATAACCCCAAGTGAGAGAGTTAGTGCTTCAGGGAGATCTGGGCTTCCCATTCCGGCTTTGCTACCATTAGCCAATGTGGCCTCAGGCCTCATCTGTAATAGGACGCCATAGGTCTATCTAAATGCGTGCCACTGCTTTTCCACCTGGCTTTTGGGGAGACCCAGAACCTCCAGCTTTGGGGAGAACCCCAATTCTGCTGTTGTTGGCAGGGTCCCCCTCCTGGTGCAGAAGTCAAGGGAACTGGGTGTTCCTGCTCCCTGATGCCACAGCCAGCACCCAAGTACACGCCCTCTGCTCAGCCCAACACATGGCTCTACTCAGGACAGTGAAGTGCCTGGACTTTTTTTTTTTTGAGACGGAGTTTTGCTCTTGTTACCCAGGCTGGAGTGCAATGGCGCCATCTCGGCTCACCGCAACCTCCGTCTCCTGGGTTCAGGCAATTCTCCTGCCTCAGCCTCCCGAGTAGCTGGGATTACAGGCACGCACCACCATACCCAGCTAATTTTTTGTATTTTTAGTAGAGACGGGGTTTCACCATGTTGACCAGGATGGTCTCGATCTGTTGACTTCGTGATCCACCCGCCTCGGCCTCCCAAAGTGCTGGGATTACAGGCTTGAGCCGCCATGCTTGGCCAAGTGCCTGGACTTAACGCAGGAACCACCAAAGAAGTTCCAAATAGAGCTGCGCTGCCTTCTGGAAAAGTGATGTGGCATTGTGAAGAGACCACTGGCTTTAGGGTCAGACACACTGGAATGGGGTTTCTTGTGTGTTTTGTAATTTTATCCAGCGAGCTCATCTCCAGGAAGCTCCTGTGGAATCTCCTTGGCCTGCCTGGGGTCTGTGTCCTCCAGGGCAGTGCTGTGCTTGCAACAGAGGCAGTCGCCACAGCACTAGGGAGATCGGGACCACACACTAGGTAGACATTAAAGACCCAGAACCACAGGGGCAAGGGTCCGTGATTAAAAATTCTCATGGGAGACCTTGTGCCTGTCCAACGTCCAAGCAAAAACAGTTGCACTTACACACACACACACAGGATGGGCGTGGCTCTTGGGGGATGCCCTGCCTGTATAAACTGGGTCTCGTTTTCAACTTCCTGCCTCACTCTGGCCCAAGGCCATGAAAGCCCCAGCCTCTCTGTGACCAGGAAGAGCAGATCTCTGCAGGCTGGCCCAGGGTCTGCTTATTCACCCCCCTAGAGTTTAGGTTCTCCTTCATTTTTAACCCTAAAGGGTTTCCTCTGATGCCACACAAGCTAAGCTGTGTTTTCCCATTTTTCGTTTTTCACTCTGTCCCCTAGGCTGGAGTGTAGTAACGTGATCACAGCTCGCTGCAGCCTCAACCTCCTGGGCTCAAGCAATCCTCCTGCCTCAGCCTCCCGAGTAGCTGGGACTACAGGCATGTGCTACCACACCCAGCTAATTTTTATATATTTTGTAGAGATAGGGGGGATCTCACCGTATTGTCCAGGCTGTTCTCGACCTCCTGAACTCAAGTGATCCTCCCACCTCTGCCTCCCAAACTGCTGGGATTATAAGCTTGAGCCATCACACATCTGGCCTAATCTGTGTTTTGAAAGGACATTTTTACATGTTAGCAACATTTCTATGAGTTTTGTATTGGGGATGTTGAAGATTTTCTAGTCTATCATTTTCCCCAAAATTCAGGTCTCCAGACTTAAATTTGAACATAGGCTTTGCCACTTGTGAGCTGGGTGCCTTTTGTCAAAACACTTGGTGTCTGTAAGCCTTCATTTATTCCTCTGTCAGATGGGGAAGGCTATTGGGAGGATTACTTGAGATGGTGTGTATAGTGTGCCCTGTGCATGCCATGCATTCAACAGTATGTCAATATTAAAGGAAAGTCCCTTTCTGAGTTTTAAAAGTGTCTGCTTTACCCACAGTCCCACGGGTACCACCCCTGAGTCCCACTGCAGACTGGCCAGTCAGAAGATCTTAAGGTCCCACCTGTTCTGATGGCTCTTTTGGCTGCGATATACTGGGTGTTGTTAATATTTGCGATCCACGGGTGTAGTCCAAGAGCCATGGAAACAACCATCTTGTTGGAACTATTTCTTTTGGAGAACACATCCTCAAGATGCTGTGTCACCTAAAAGGTGATGTTTTCAATAAGACAAAATGTCAAGTTATTCTCTTATACAGTTAGCATAGTCTTCCATCAAGAAGCCCCAACCTGACACATTCAAGTGTTGTGATTTTCCCTTCGCTCTTCCAGAGGGCAACAGTGAGATCCTTCTTCAGTGCTGAGAGCAGGAAACCCTGGGCTGCACCCAGAGGGGGACTCCCCTCTATCCTCTACCCTGCAGTCCTGGCCCCCCACCCCCTTCCAACCACAGCGTCTCACACACAAAGGTGCTGGAGCATCGCTGTTGAAAGTGAGGAAGCCAAGCACCAGCAGGACTTCTCATTTGAAACGTTCTCTTTTTGGACTCCTCAGTACCCTCTGAATGTTTTGGTAACATTAAGCATTTGGGGAATTTCCAAGAAGTGGAAGCAACTCCAGGCTCAACTGTGGAGGAGCCTCATTTCGGCCTCATTCTCTCCCCTCCTGCTCCTTTTTCGTTGATACTGTGGAAACCCTCCCGGGTCCATACTCAAATTTCTTCCACTAATTCCCTCAGCACACATTTATAGAACACCTGTCATGTGCCAGAGACTGTTTTAGGTGCTGCAGATACAGCTGTGAACAAAACAAGGAAGGCCCTGCCCTGGAGTTTATATGTCATGAGAAAGAGGGGGAGTACCTCCAAAAAGAAGGAAGGGAAGGGAGGAAGGAGGGAAGGAGAAGAGGAAAGGGAAGGGAGGGGGAGGGAGTGGAGAAAGAAGGGGAGGGGAGTGGGGAGAGGAGAGGAGAGGAAAGGATGGAAGGAGGGTAGGAGGAAGAGACAGGAGGGAAGGAAAAGGAAAGGAAAGAAAAGAGGAGAGGAGAGATGGGAGAGAAGACAGAAGACGGAAGGGGAGGGAAGGGGGAGATGAGGGGAAGAAAAAGGAGAAGAAGGGAGAGGAAGGGAGGGGAGGGGAATGGAAAGGGGAAAGGAAAGGGAGAAGAGAGGGAGGAGAGAAGGCAGGAGAGGCAGGGAAGGAGGGAGGGAAGAAAGGAGGGGAGGAGGCAGGGAGAAAGAAAGAGAGACTACTTTAGGATATAATTAGTGCTAACAAGATAATAAAGGGCATAATGGGATGGAGAGGGGCTGAGGGTTGGGATGAGGCGTTCCTTTAGCTCATTCATTCAAGAGTCTAGTTTCTTAAACTAGCTTAAGTCAAATTGATAATTGGTTGTAATTTGGATACATAACTTCTTCCAGAAAACATTTTCCTTAAAACGCTTTCCAGGCCGGATAAGGTGGCTCATGCCTATAATCCCAGCACTTTGTGAGGCTGAGGTGGGTGGATCCGTGGTCAGGAGTTCAAGACCAGACTGGCCAACATGGTGAAACCCTGCCTCTACTAAAAATACAAAAATTAGCTGGGTGTGGTGGTGCACACCTGTAGTCCCAGCTACTCAGGAGGCGGAGGCTGGAGAATCACTTGAAACCAGAAGGCAGAGGTTGCAGTGAGCCAAAATCTGGCCACTGCACTCCAGCCTGGGTGAAAGAGCGTAACTCTGTCTCAAACAAACAAACAAAAAAATGGCAACTTCCAAAGTGTTCATTTCAGACATAATGGACATCTGATGACTGAGGCCTGAGACTCCCTGCTTCTGGCTAAGCACAGCCAGTCCCCTACTCTATCCTCCCTCGCTGTGTAAACCAATCTTGCTTTATATCTACCATTTAACTTTCAAATTTTCCTAGCACTCTAGCTTCAAATGGTTATTTGTCTGGCTGCTGTAACTGCATATACTCAAGGAAAAAGTTTGAGTTCTTTTTGTTTGTTTTTTTAAGAGATAGTGTCTCACTCTGTGACCCAGGCTGGAGTGCAGTGGTGCAATCACAGCTCACTGCAGCCTTCAACTCCTGGGCTCCAGGGATCCTCCGGCCTTGGCCTCTTGAAGTGCCGGGATTACAGGTGCAAGCCACTGCGCTGGACAATATTGGTTTCTTGACATTTGTTCCACTTCTCTTGTACTGGAAAAAATGATACTCCAACAGTAGCAGCCTCACTGCTCCCTAAGCCGTGATGTGTAGGAGTCAGAGACCACACTGCTAGACAGAATGACAGCGTTTGTTACCTGCTTTTCCACCACGGACACATTCATGTGAGGGACCAGACGGATTGAAAATTTTCCTATAACTCGGCCAGGTATGACTGTTTTAGCTCCAGGCTCATCAAATGCGCCCTCGATCCCATGAATAGAAAGAGATGGGTACCTCCAGAGGTGCATTAGAATCTCCTCCTATATTAAAGTACAATTATCCAAAGGAGGTCTAATTAGAACCCAGTGGATCTGGGTTGTGTGTGTTACCACCCCACCGTCCCTCTGAGACACCATTCAGGACATGTTAACTGTCACCTTAGTCGCGCCTGACACACGGAGGACTTTTCCCTCAGGACAAACTCTCTGCTGTCCTCAGACGTCTTCGCCCACCCAAGCCGCTCCCTGCTCCAGAGTGCCGCCTTTGCCCAAGATCTGCAGTTTCCGGTTAACAAATGGCAAAGGGGCCCTTTCAATGAGACTGGGCACGGTCAGGGTGGTATGGCCATGATAAAGAGGCCCTTTCAGAAATGTGGGTTCAATTACAAATTTCCATCCCCACTCATTATAATAATAAGAACTTATGTAGTGATGCATTTTCTTATTCAGAAGACGTCAAAGAGCTCGACAGATGTTTCGGTCAGGTTTCCTGCTTTCCCTGGCCATCCTCGCGCTGGTCTGCGGGAAGATGCGTGCTTCGTAGTCATTCACTCTATTGCTCTTTTCAGCTTGCTTTCCCCTTTCGGTCCCTTCCCCAGGAACCAGCCCTGGCCACCAAACACCTTGCCAGGCAACCAAGCTCCGCAGAAAGAGGAGGAGAAAAGCAAAACGGTTCTCATTTGCCTGTAAGGAATGCTTTTGGCTTTGTGTTAACTTAGTCCGCTGAGGCAACCATGTATTCACTTGTGGATCAGGCCCTAAGGCTTTTGGTTTTGTCTGGAAGAATAGTTAGAGGTCTTGGAGTCAGCATCATCCGAGACTCTTCACAGTGTTTGAACAGGTAAGAAGTCCAGCTAACTGGCTGAAGGCTGGCATGGGATCTAGGTTAATCAACAGCTTTGGAAAAACAGGGCTGTGAAATGGGTAACTGCTTGTGGTCAGGTGCCAGGAGCCAGTGCCACCCCAGAGAAAAAGGACTGGTTGATCCAGACCACAGGGAAGTGGCTGTGAAAGTCAAAACCTGCCTAGGAATCAACATCCGCTTTGGGTTCTAAGATGCACAGATTAGCACCCGACAATGATCTGGACGGTGGGCAAATGCGATCCACAAGCCTCACGCCTCTTCCAGGCCATCCAGCAACCTGTGGCCATACCTTAGTATCGAACAGAAACGTCGCCACCTGGCTGCTATTCCGGTATTCTTCCAGGTCCAGATCGATGGCTTTGTATGTATTTACTTCCTCTTCCGTAAGAGGAGCCACTTCATCATAGATTCCAGGGACCAGGATATGACCGGACGGGTCTACCAGGCTACCTGCCAAACACACACAGAAAACACAGCCAGGCAGAAATGAGGAGTGTGCCGATGTTGTGGTCCTGGAGCTAGACCATGGATGGCTCTTTGGGGTTGCAGCAGGCCTCATGACTGTTCAGGTGCCCACAGCCAGAGCCGTCAGCAGCAACTCCATCCAAGAAGTGACCATCAGAGAAAGGAGCTGGTCACCAGGCTCACCCAGCCAGAGTCAGCCCTGCCTTAGGGTTCACCTTGTCAAAGGTGAAGCTGAAAACACCTGGGCCTGCCACAAATGAAGCCAGAGCGAGGTACCTGCATCACACTCACATTCTCAGCTATGACTTTTATGTCATAAACACGGTTTGTGTTTTGGTTTTATCTTATTCTGAGTTAAAAAAAAAAAAAGTAATACGTGTTCTTTATAAAACATTTAAAATACATCCTGGGCGTGGTGGCTCACATCTGTATTCCCAGCACTTTGGGAGGTCAAAGCAGATGGATCGCTTGAGCCCGAGTCCCAGACCAGCCTGGGCAACATGGCGAGACCCCATTTCTACAACAAATACAAAAATTGGTGGGGCGTGGTGGCACTTGCCTATAGACCCAGCTACTCGGGAAGCTGAGGTGGGATGATCACTTGAGCCTAGGAAGTTGAGGTTGCAGTGAGCCATGATCGCATCACTGCACTACAGCCTGGATGATGAAGAGAGACCATGTCTCAAAAAAAATTATTTATATATATATATAAACACACACACACACGTACATGTATACACACATACATCCATACCTGAGAAACCAAAAACTGTCATCATCCCTTCTCAACTTCCCCTACACACACAAACACACACACACAATTATAATAAAGACTCTTTTTCAATTAAAAGCTTGTACCCTCCAGGTCTACTCCATGAGATACCATCATGATCAGAAAATCCTCTATACACGCTAGTATGTTCTTCATGAAAGAGTTCGGGGATCAACGCACATGGACAAAACCATCACTAAATATCCATAAAAACAGCAGAGGTTGAGTTTCAGTAAATGCTGCCACACTCTGGAGAAAATGCTTATCAAAGGCAAAATGCAGCCAGGAAGTATGCTGATAGAAATGGCACAAAAATGTTTCCAAGGCAACTCAGTGAGTCCCCACTGATAATGTGTCATGAAGTCTTCCCTTGAGCGTATGTCCCTAAACTTCTGCTGACAGTCTTCTGGGTAAGGATGGAGCTGCAAAGCACTTAAGACACACAAGTGCTCATAACCCAGCTGGAAAGTTACAGCAGGAGGAGCACTCACGAGAGGCAGGGGCTGTGCAGGAGCACGGAGGAGCCAACGCGGAGGTCAACGGCAAACCTGGGAAGTCAAGGAGACCACAGCTCGACGGGTGGGCCTGGGAGGTTGCCTAGGACGGATGGGCACAATCTTCGTGGTCAGAATTTTTATATAACTTGGCAAGACATTTGATGTTTTTGACAGAAAGATTTGAGGACGACAGGCCCCAACATGAGAGTGCCCACCTGCACCAGGGGCTCATGTTGGAACTGTGAAACTGAACAGTGACATTTTCCCAGTCATTTCAGCTGGTATTGTCAGATGTTGCCAGTTGTGTGTGGTGGGGTGGTGATCCAGATGTTCTTAGTGAATTAGGCTGTGATTTTGGCAGAAATGGCTTTTTCTTTCTTTCTTTCTTTCTTTTTTTTTTTTTAGACAGAGTTTTACTCTGTTGCCCAGGCTGGAGTGCAGTGGCACGATCTCAGTTCACTGCAATCTGCCTCCTGGTTCAAGCGATTCTCCTGCCTCAGCCTCCCAAGTAGCCTAGTTCTTTAATATTGAAAGCATTTGAATGAAAATACTATGCTTAAGGGTTTGTCCCCTCCCCTGCTGTTCATTTTCCTCTTGCAATCATGATACGACTTCATTTCCACAGTTACCACTGCTGTCTTAGTGCACACAAGGAAGGCAGACAGTGCCTTTGACAACTGCCCACAGGAAACAGAATCCTGCATGCCCAGCAGCTGTCTTGGATTTGAACATTTTAAATAACATTGCATATTTGGCACTTACAAAAATGCCCTTGGATCAGCCGGGCATGGTGACTCACGCCTATAATCCCAGCTCTTTGGGAGGCCGAGGGAGGTGGATCACGAGGCCAGGAGATCAAGACCATCCTGGCCAACATTGTGGAACCCCGTCTCTACTATAATACAAAAACTAGCTGGGCCTGGTGGTGCGTGTCTGTAGTCTCAGCTTCTCAAGACGCTGAGGCAGGAGAATCGCTTGAATCCAGGAGGCGGAAGTTGCAGGGAGTCGAGATCGTACCACTGCACTCCAGCCTGGGCAACAGAGCGAGACTCCATCTCAAAAAAAAAAAAAATGCCTTTGGTTCAATGGCCTTTTCTGTTTTATGGCTTTTAGAGGAATGAAAAGAGTAGGAAAATGTCTGCAAAGGGGAACCACAGAAGGTTAGAGCTCGATTTGTAAACCCAAGTATCCTTGTACCGGCTCCTGCCTCCCCTGGACAGGAAGCCTCTTTTCAGACAGGGAACTTACATGGTCTTGCTTTGTGCCACTAGTGGTATCTGCATTTCCCAGAGCTGGTGCTCACTAGCATTTATTGTCCGTGCATAATCACAGCAGAGACAGAGGGGTTAGGAGCTGGCACAAGGCAAGGGCTGCCCGTGGATTCCCCGCACGCTGGCTAGTGTGTGTGGCTGCTTGTCAGCCTGCAGGAGTGGACACAGCAGAACCATCACTTGACATCGGGGACCCTTGGAGTCCGGGCATCTCCACTACAACCCAGCCTGTTGGCAAGCAAAATTCCTGCTTCTCCTCTGATAAACAGCAAAGCTCAACACTATGTCCTTGTGTTTTTGTACAAAACGTATGAAAACCACAGAGGACACAATCCAGAAATCACTGTGCTGTGGAATGATTATTTGATTTGTATCAAAAACTAAAGAAAGTAAAACCGCATTTTTACTTCTGTTCATGAGCCTGAGCTGAATCTTCCTTAGCAGAGTACCATGCACTTGTGGGGCTGACCTGGATCTGTGCCTGGCTGAAGCCACATGATCTAGAAAGATGCATGCAGCAATCATGCTTGTGGGAAAAGCAAAATGTGCTGCAAAAGATTTCATATGCATTTCCTAGGGAAGAAAAGATTCATTCTGGTAAAACAGAAAATTAACCTCCACTCCCCAAAATAGTAAGTTGCATACAATCCAACTTCTTCTGGAAACCATTTAAAATCTTTAAAGGAAAATGGCTGGTTGTATTCTGCCTGAATTATCAGGCATGGGAAATATCATCCAAGAGCTATATTTCAGGAAAACTTGAAGATAGATAGATAGACAGATGGATAGATGGATGGATGGACGGATGGATGGATGGATGGATGGACGGATAGAGAGATAATAGATGGCTGGCTGGATAGACAGATGGTGGAAATGTAGACAAATTTCATGATTCAGTTTGGAAGACTGAAGGAGGAGAACGCTGTACCACTAAAACTGATGCTGAAGACCTTGAGGAGATCCTCCCAGACCTGGACCATCTGGGCCCATTCTACCCTGTCTCAGACTACTGAGGCCAACGGAGTAAATGCTTTTTGGCAATTTGTCTGCCCAGAAAGGGCACATTATTAAGCATTTTTTGCCTTTTCTTTTTTCACTTTTTTGAGACAGGGTCTCATTCTGTTGCCCAGGCTGCAATGCAGTGGCACGATTAGCTCAGCTCACTGCCATCTCCACTTCCCAGGCTCAAGCGATCCTCCTGCCTCAGCCTCTTAAGTAGCTTGGGACTACAGGTCTGCACCATCACGCCTGGCTAGTTTTTGTACAGACGGTCCCAAACTCCTGAGCTCAAGCGCTTCACCCACCTTGGCCATGCTGTGAAGTTTGCATAAGGAAGCTATACATGCCAGGTGGAGCAGAGCAAGGTTTTGCAGGGTCTAAAGCACAGGTAACGTGTGAATCTCTTTTTTAAAAAGAATACCAGATTATGAATATAAAATGATGAGTGTCATAAAATGATGAGTCAGGACTGTCGAAGGAGTTCCTATAAGTGAGGCCCCTAGAGTTTAAACTTCCTTAGCTTCCCTGGGAACCCACCGTGGGCAGCCCTGCTGCCTAGAACAGCTGCAGGTGAATTGAGCCTGGGCAAACAGCCTCGCTGAGAAAAACACACAACTGCTTCTTGCACACATCAGCAATCCACAAAAAATCAAGGACATTATTGGGACAATCAGGGAACTCATCAGCATTGCTGTGCCACTCAGCAACCTTGAAAAATGAAGCCAAGTGGTGCTGTCATGTTTGACACCATCTCTGGAGTCAGGCCAGGGCAGGCCATTACTCACTGCTGGACACGCTGCGTTCCAGCCTCTGTGGCAAGTGTTCTGCACATACCACCTTTTGGCACCCTCAAAGCAATACTTGCTAAATAGGCGATTGTGCCCCTTTACAAATGAGAAACTGAAGACTAGAGAATTCAAGTAACCTGCCAGGGTCATGCAAGTGGTCTGCGGCAGAGTGAGGACATACCTGGTCACCCTCACCCAGAACCCACACTCCTCAAGGCGCAGGCTGGTCTGCAGAAGGGCTTGTCTACGCTGAGAAACGAGACACTCTTGAGGAAGTGGCTGAAGGGCCTCACCTGGTGTGTCACTTAGTTCCTTTCCCCTTTGATCATCCCTTTGTTGATTTATCTTCAATCAAAAAGTCACGCCAAGTCTACTGAAGTTGAACTTGTGGTTCAGCTGGCTTGGGAATACCACGCCCCCACCCAGCCCGGCATTCTTGGAGCAGCAGTAAGGAAGTCAGGGTGACCTCTCAGTCTTTTGCATCCTTCGAGTCTCTGCCCTCTTGTCCTTGAGTATGGCTGGATGTGTCACAATGTCCAATAAAAGAAAACGGGTGAACTGAGAAGAGTTTCAGTCCATGAAAAGAAATAATGCAGACTGACTTATAAATGGAGGGAACAGTTAGCCCAGGGGAGGAAACAGTCAGCATCTACACCCTTGTTCAGAGCTGGCTCAGAAAGCAAGAAGGCGAAGCACATGGAATCAGGTAGAACTGTCTTTTAGTTGATCCCTGATGCTTAAAAAGTGAATCAAAACGAGGCATTACCAAGAAGAGCAACCAGATCAGCCATTGGTTCATGAAGGATGCCACCAAAGGTTCCTGAGTGAAAATCCTGGTCTCTGCATTTCACCTGTACAGCAGATAAAAGGTAAGAGATATGCGTCCTGCCTTGGTTCCTCTAGTAACCTGCCAGGTTAAGCATCTCACGTGGTGGAAGACATATCTGGTGTGTCCCTCAGAACTCAGAGAGGCGACCTCCAGACCTGACTTCACCTTCCATGCTTCTCAGTCACAAGGATTGGAGTTCATACCCTCTGTCCATTGCTTCAATCCCACTGTCTCCTGAATCCCCTGAAACTGACTCATTCCCCAGCTCTTCCACCAACTCTATTCTAGCCAAGACGACCAGGCGCTCCTTGGCCAAATGATGGACGTTTACACAGCTGTCTTCCTTTTGGCTTCATCCCATATTGTTAATCACTCCTCTTTCTGGGAAAATTTTCCTCCCTTGGTTTCTGAGAAGCTTTCTTCTCTTTCCTCTTTTCTTGCCTGCAGGACAATTCTATTAATATCTCCTGAAATAACATCTTTTCTTCCTTCCACTTCTAAAGCTTAATACTTGGCTCATCCTTCCTCTACCCGAGCTTCAAGAGCTCACAGGATAGCGTTTATGTATACAGCACCCTTGACATAAGTGACTCCATCTTAGAAAAAGACTCCACCTTACATTTCATGAGGCACTTTGCCAATGGGGACTAGTTGCAGACTGATCAATAAAGGCTGCATCCAGCTGGATAAGGATATAACCAAACTCATTCTTCCACTATTGGTTCTTATCAGAGGGCTCTACAGTCATAAAATGACCAGGATGTCAGCAACTCAAAACTTGACAGACACTGTTCTGCTATCACTTCTGCTAAGCACCCAGCATCTGCCACCAAAGGCTCTGCATAGATCAAAGACCCCTCCTTGCAAGATCACTGGACCACTCGGGCAAGACCAGGATATTCTTTTTGTCTAGATCACTCTCCCTGGACTGGGTCATTAACTGCTTTTCCTATCCCTTTTCTTTGTTTTTGTTTTTGTTTTCTTGTTTTGAGAAGTCTCACTCTGTCACCCAGGCTGGAGTGCAGTGATGCAATCTCGGCTCACTGCAACCTTTGCCTCCCAGCTTCAAGTGATTCTTCTGCCTCGACTTCCCAAGTAGCTGGGACTACAAGCACACACCACTGTGCCCAGCTTTTTTTTTTTTTTTTTTTTTTTTAATTTTTTTAGTAGAGATGAAGTTTTGCCATCTTGGCCAGGCTGGTCTTGAACTCCTGACCTCAGGTGATCCACCCGCCTTTAGCCTCCCAAAGTGCTGGGATTACAGGCATAAGCCACTGTGCCCAGCTCCTTCTCTCTTCATGGTAACTGTTACTTTGTTTGTTGTGGAATGTTTAGTCTATAACATTTACATGTTGGCTAGGTATACCACGATGTATGCTTTGCAGTATTGACTGCCTTGCGGAGTAGTTGAGCCTGTGTGCCTGCAGCTCTGACTCCTGAGAGAATGGGAGGCACTAAGGAGAACTGCCTGCTTGGGAACTCTGTGGAGCCCATGGCTTTTATTACTGAGATAGCATCAGTAAAACCTGAAATTGTGGAAAGACACAAACACCTGTGGACCTGGTTATCTCCGACCATGCAGGGAAGCAGGGATACTATTAATACCTCCGTGCCATTAATGCGCATCCCTGGAGGTCTGACCTTCAACCTAAACATCAGACCTAAAACTCTGGGGTGCTTGCAGTGCATTCCACTTGAGCATGCTTCTAGTTTCTGAAACTCAGGAGATCTAGACCCAAACTCAACCTCTTCTGCAATTACTTCCTACCAGCATGATTTCTCCTATGTACGCCATGTCCAATCCATTACCAATTTCTACAGGCTGGGCTTTTGTGAAGTTGATTCTTCCATTCATTCCCACTCATCCTTCCGGCCCAGCTGGTCTTTCTCTGTTCCACTCCATCCTCAGTGTACCACCAGAGCAATCTTTGGTTTGGTCACTGTAGCGTAAGACTTTCAGTTCACTAGGCAATAAGGCTAGCTAAATTACTTTGGAGTGCGGACGGTCTCACTTGGAAATGTTGAGCTGGCTGTGTCACATCCTGATGACAGCTCCTCTCCTCCTCTCTTGTAACTTTGCTATACCACCTGTTCTCGGCCCTCATCAAGACGTCCAGTCCCTTGACCCTTCCAAGATGTCCCACATTGGCCTCCTGCTTTTGTTTTTTTCCCCTGTTCAACCAGAATACCACCGTTGGTCATGTCAGCCCCTCTGTGGTCAACACCTTGATGAGCTCTACCTACTTTCTCTACCGCAACCTTGTGGAGTAACCTCAAGCCCTGGGCCAGCCTCTGGGGCCTTCTCCGTCCCTGGCCACGGAGCATGCTCAGAAAGCCATCAATCTGCATGGACAGATGACTCCAGGCCTTAATACTGCCAGGCCCTTCATCATCCTCCTGTCCCTTCTCTTCCCCGTGTCCCATAGCGATCACTTCAAGCCATCACTTCTCTGCAGACACACTCACTTCCTACTAAACAGAATAAAAAAAAAAAAAAAAAAAAAAGACAAAGGGGAAGAAACTCCAGGATTTTGAGCTCTCTACCTACCCAAGGCCCTCACAGAAGAGGTTACTTTCTTCACCTTGGTCTGGAGCTCGCCCCTCCCACCTCCTCAGTGCCTTTGTTCTCAAAAGTCCTCCCCTCCTCCTAGGTCTCTACCTGCTCCTTCTGTCTGTTGCCTCCTCAGGCGGTCGTCCCAGCTCTCTCCCACTTCTCACAGCCATTTTCTTGAAAGATCGTTGTAGAGGACAGTCCTTGCTTCCTGTTTTCCCTGTCACTCCTACATGTCTTTAGTATCTGTATCTCACTCGGAGTAGACTTCCTGAGAGCAGAGCCTATTTCATTCAGTCCTATAGCCCTGGGACTTAGCATCCTCCTATCTGGCAAACGGAAGACACTCACTGTTTTTCAAATGCATGGCCACGTGTGTTTCCGTGTCTGTGCTGACATGAGTCTCACAACTGCCTAGGGACTGGATGGAGCATGGATTATTAGCCTATACATTGTTATGCGAGAAGAAAGATTGATGTGATGAAACAATCACCTATTTACCAGGGAGGGACTTTCTAAGTCTTTCATGCTATCACAGGTTGTCTGCATTACTAGAAAAAGAGAAAGGGAGAAGGAAACTGACTGCATGTCACACATGAACTGAAGGCTGCAGTAATGACACAGCCATCCCGGGAGGAGGCTGGAAATGCTATTGTGTCATCTTTCATGGTGGAAAACCAGGGCTCAAAGTGAAGCCACCTGCACAAGGCTGGGTTTGGTAGAAGCCAGGATTCAGACGCTGGCCTCAGGCAACACCAATGCTCCTTCCCCTTCCCCGTGACCATGGCACTTGGGTCTCCTGCCACTGTTGCCAGCGGTCCCACACTGGGAGCAGGACACAGCACAGTTGCCCCCGCATCGATCAGGCAGTCTGCTTACCCCGCTGCAGGCTGCCATACCTGCCTGCAAATCCCACAGCCAGAGTTTCCAAGCTTTGCTTTGTGAGTCACAAACCCCTGTGAATCCCCTCTCCAGAACGATGCACACAGGCACATCCATTCCAAGTGTCGGGAGGTTCATAACCTCTCCAAACCCAAGACCTCTGTACCCACCCCCACTCCCCAAAGGCTGTGTGTCCCGGCAAGGCCTCTGTCCTCAGGAAAGCTTTCTCTTCCTCCCCAGGATCCCAGAATGGGTTGGCGCTCCCATTCACACCCCCACAGGCCTCCGCCCACACACTGCTGTCTGTGGATACCTCCACGGTGAAGTAGCTGTTCCCCCGCGTTCCGTAGGTGACGGCTGGCTTCCTTTTGCTGATCCACAGGTTATCTGAAATTACGACGCAGTCCACGCCAGAGAAGAATCGGTCCTTTTCTTTCTCCATAAGTTCCTCCAGGGCAACAGAGCCGGCCTCTTCCATCCCCTCAATGATGAATTTGACATTCACAGGAAGATCCTGAGTAACAACAGAAGAGAAAAACTGCACACGTTGCCTGATGTGGTTTGGCTCTGTCCTCATCCACATCTCAACTTGAATTGTCTCCCAGAATTCCCACGTGTTGTGGGAGGGACCAGGGGGAGGTGAATGAATCATGGGGGCCAGTCTTTCCTGTGCTATTCTCATGATGGTATGTCTCATGAGACCTAATGGGTTTCTCAGGGGTTCACTTCTTCCTCATTTTTTCTTGCTGCTGCCACATAAGAAGTGCCTTTTGCCTCCCGCCATGATTCTGAGTCCTCCCCAGCCTGTGGAACTGTAAGTCCAATTAAACCCCTTTTTCTTCCAGCCTCAGGTATGTCTTTATCAGCAGCATGAAAATGGACTAATACAGTAAATTGGTACCAGTAGAGTGGGTCATTGGTGAAAAGATACCCAAAAATGTGGAAGCGACTTTAGAACTGGGTAACAGGCAGAGGTTGGAACAGTTTGAAGGGCTCAGAAGGCACGAAAATGTGGGCAAGTTTGGAGCTTCCTAGGGACTTGTTGAATGTCTTTGCCCAAAATGCTGATAGCAATAAGGACAATAAGGTCCAAGCTGAGGTGGCCTCAGATAGAGATGCGGAACTCGTTAGGAACTAAAGTGAAGGTGACTCTTGTTATGTTTCACCCCTGCTGTAGAGATTGTAGAACTTTGAACTTGAGAGAGATGACTTAAGGTATCCAGCAGAAAAAGTTTCAAAGCAGCAAAGCATTCAAGAGGTGACTTGGGTGCAGTTAAGGGCATTCGATTTTTAAAGGGAAACAGAGCATAAATGTTCAGATAGAAAAGATAGAAAAGAAAAACTCATTTTCTGGGGAGAAATTCAGGCTGGCTACAGAAATTTGCCTAAGTAGCAAGGAGCCTAATGTTAATCCCCAAGACCATCAGGAAAAGTCTCCAGGCCATGTTAGACACCTTCATGGCAGCCCCTCCCATCACAGGCCCAGAGGCCCAGGAGGAAAAAATAGTTTCATGGGCCAGGCCCAGGGTCCCTGTCCTGCATGCAGCCTAGGGACTTGTGCCCTATGTCCCAGCTGCTCCAGCTATGGCTGAAAGGAGCCAATGTACAGCTTCAGAGGATGGAAGCCCCACACCTTGGCATTTTCCATGTGGTGTTGAGCCTGTGGGTTCACAGAAGTCAAGGATTAAGGTTTGGGAACCTCCACCTGGATTTCAGAAGATGTTTGGAAATGCCTGGATGCCCAGGCAAAAGTTTGCTGCAGGGGAGGGGCCCTCATGGAGAGACTCTGCTAGGGCAGTGAGAAAGGGAAATGTGGCATCGGAGCCCCCATATGGAGTCCTTAGTGGGGTGCTGCTTACTGGAGCTGTGAGAAGAGGCCATGGTCCTCCAGACCTCAGAATGGTAGATCCACTGACAGCTTGAACCATATGCCTGGAAAAGCTGCAGACACTCAATGCCAGCCCATGAAAGCAGCTGGGAGGGAGGCTGTACCTTGCAAAGCCACAGGAGCAGAGCTGCCCAAGACCATGGGAACCCACCTCTAGCATCAGCGTAACCTGAATGTGAGACCTTGGGTCAAGGGAGATCATTTTGGAGCTCTAAAGTTTGACCCCTGGATTTCAGACTTGCATGGGCTCTGTAACCCCTTTGTTCTGACAAATTTCTCCTATTTGGAATGGCTGTATTTACCCAATACCTGAACTCACATTGTATGTAGAAAGTAGCTAGCTCGCTTTTGATTTTACAGGCTCACAGGTGGAAGGGAATTACTTTGTCTCAGATGAGACTTTGGACTGTGGACTTTCAGGTTAATGGTGAAATGAGTTAAAGACTTTGGGGGACTGTTGGGAAGGCACGGTTGGTTTTAAAATGTGAGGACATGAGATTTGGAGGCATCAGGGGTGGAATGATATGGTTTGCCTGTGTTCCCACCAAATCTCAACTTCAACTGTATCGCCCACATGTTGTAGGAGGGACCCAGGGGGAGGTAACTGAATCATGGGGACCAGTCTTTCCCATGCTATTCTTGTGACAGTGAACAAGTCTCACAAGATCTGATGGGCTGATGAGGAGTTTCCACTTTTGCTTCTTCCTCATTTTCCCTTGCTGCCACCATGTAAGAAGTGCCTTTCTCCTCCTGCCATGATTCTGAGACCTCTCCAGCCATGAGGAACTGTAAGTCCAGTTAAACCTCATTTTCTTCTCAGTCTCAGGTATGTCTTTATCAGCAGTGTGAAAACAGACTAATACATTGCCCATTCAGCTTTGAAGATACACTATTTGTTTATATATAACATAAATACATGAAATTATTATTCACATTCAATGTATGAATTTGCATTCCCCACAGTTCTGCTTCAGCAATGGCATCACCACGATTGTGACAGAGAGTTCAAGGCAATGCCCGGTGTGTGCCCTCCAACATGGTCTGCCAATTTATTGCTATGATCACGAATTGGGGAAAGGAGCATTTACGGAAAAGCAAATTCTCAATACACCCTCTGTGTGGCTACATAGGGAGGCATTTTTCTCCTTCTCCCCAAAAGGACTTTTTCAAGAAAGGTTAGGCAATTACAAATCGCTTTTCTGCCCTCATAATTCTGAGCATGAAAAAGGAGAACTTTTGCCTTTGAAAGAGTGTGAAGCCTCAGGCTAAGTTTTACTTCAAGTATCTGTTATTTTTCAGCTATGATTTCAATCTGCCTTTTAACTTATTCAAAGGCTTTGATCTTGCAGCAAAATGGAACTTGAGTTTTTTTTCTAGTTAATATTAGGGCATGGAATAGCTCCTTTCAAATTTTTACAACATGCTTCTTCCCCATTTGGTTTTGATCTTCTTGTATCTTTATAATTTATAACTTCCTATCTTTGAGACCCACATGAAGTTGAGAGGTCAAAGTCTTTTCCTAGGGCACAGCATGCATGTAGAGCTCTAAAAGTGATTACATGCAGATAAACGGCACAGCACGACACTGTAATCAGTTCCAATAAGTGGGCTTGACTCACCACAGATTAACAAATGCAACATAAGCACAGGTTATATATCAGAAAATAATATGTAGCAATTAAAATGAGGAAATTAGAAAATCGTTCATCCATTTGGATAAGAGCATTTGGGGACAGTGATTTGTTCAAATCCCTTGTGCTTCTGTGTGTCTTAGGGAGCTCATCTGAAGTTCTGAAATCTGAATATCCAAGGATTCTGTATGAACACTGAACTAGCAAACAATTGCTGAGAAGTACTTGGAAATCCTAAGAATTTTCTGGCAAGTCACATTTAATAAAATGCAAACCCAGAGCACTCAGCATTGCAGGGTGCATGCATTAGCTGCTGGGTCTGCCAAGCCTCCCCTTGGCAGCTCAATGCTCTACCTGTGAAATATGGATAGTGGTGCTCACTCTGCCTCCTAGAAAATAGTCCAGGGAGGTAATGTGTTCTAAGAGCTCTGCAGGCAAAGCAGGAAGAGAAGAAGGACCTCAAGTACTAGCACACGTAGATGTTTCTTCACTGAATCCCTGCAAGCCTGGGAGGTAGAAACAATCAGTCCCACTTCACAGATAAGAAAAGTGAGGCTCAGAGATGAACTGACTTGTCCAAGGGCAGGGAGTATTTCTTCTGTTTCCTTTGTGATTATGTAATTTTCAGAGTCAAAATTTAAAAAGTAAAACAGATTTTGGCCTTTTTATCGCAACAGTCTTATAAAGATTGCTATTCCTTAGAAGGAGTGAGAAGGACAGAGAAGAGGAAAGAGAGGGAGAGAGAAAGAAAGGAGAGAGGAAAAAAGAGAGAGGCAGACAGAGAGAGAAACCAAAGCCCCATGGAAAGCTCAGTGCGTATGTGGTTCAAGCGTCACGGATGAGAAGGCGCCTCTGCAGTGGTCAGTAGGACCCTGCCAAGACCTGTGCTGATTTTATGAGCCTGTCTTCTGTGAGATTCAGTAGTGGAGTCAGAGTACTGAGGTCCCCTCCCATCTGCTTATGTCTCAGGAGAAAATAAACTTCTGAGAGCAAAACACCTGACACCTGATGAAATAACCCTCAGGAAAAGACACCCCAGAAGCCTAGGTCTGCTCTGCAGGACAGGCTGCCGGGGTGGCCCCTCAGCCCTCAGAGCCTTGCAGCCTTGGACAAAGCTGAGGCGGCGCCCAGGACAGGGGAGATGGAAGCAGACCCCAAGGCTGACCTGGAGGGGTGCACACATTTTCACAGAACAGAATCCAAGGCCGGAAGAGATCAAGTCATTTGCCCAAGGCTGCACAGCTTGAGCCGATCCTCTGCCAGTGTCCAAGCACATTGATTAGGAGACAGGAGAAGAGTGGCTTGAGATAAAACCATCCTTGTGTTGAAACACGAGATAGTTCAAGGTGCAAACCTGGGTCCATCTCCAATGTCCTACGGAGGTTGGAAGGAGGGGACCCGCCTCCTCAAATCTGTACCCCTGCCTCCGCTCCAGGGCCCTTATTTGGACCATTGAAGAGAACCACCATGCTCTCAGGGAAGAGATCCAAGGATTCCAGCGGAATGTCATGGAGATTCCTATCTTGATCATTTGCAAAGTAGCTGATACATTTTAAAAATGTGCGTGTGTCTCTGCCAGCAAATCATACTTTGTGATAAGAAGAAAAGGGATGGCAAAACAAGACAAGACAAGATAAAATAAAGATTAAAGAAAAAAAGCCAAGTCCCATCAGATAGCAGCTTGGCCACAGCCCTGTTGTGTCTTTGGCTGTGTCCTGTCTTTTAACATGGTTAACAGTGCAGGCTGGAATCCGTCCCTGAGGTGTCAGCCTTGCCACTAGCTGCACCACTTTGGGTGAGTTCCCTGATCTTCCCAAGCCTTACTCTCCTTATCTGTAAAATGGACGCAATTGTAGCACACCCTCCAAAGACTGCTGGGCAGAGCAGGTGACTGAAGGCAGTTTGCTCAGGACAGTTTGCTCAGGTAGTTACCACCCTCCCCTTCCTCTCTCCCAGACACAGCTGCCACCTACTTGCTCCAGGGCTCGGAAAGCGCTCACAGCATTGATCCAAGCCAAGACAGGGCAGTTTGCTCAGGACAGTTTGCTCAGGTAGTTACCACCCTCCCCTTCCTCTCTCCCAGACACAGCTGCCACCTACTTGCTCCAGGGCTCGGAAAGCGCTCACAGCATTGATCCAAGCCAAGACAGGGCAGTTTGCTCAGGACAGTTTGCTCAGGTAGTTACCACCCTCCCCTTCCTCTCTCCCAGACACAGCTGCCACCTACTTGCTCCAGGGCTCGGAAAGCGCTCACAGCATTGATCCAAGCCAAGACAGGGCCTTTGTTGTCAGTTGCTCCTCGTCCGTAAAGTTTCCCTTTAAAAAGGGAAGAAGAATGTTCAGAGAAGTGTGGAGCCTCTGCCAGGTGAGTGAAAAACCAATGTTGTTTCATGGGCAATAATGTTAGCAGCGCTTTATATAATAATATAAATTTAAAAATCTCGCTATGAAATTGCAAAGTTGGATTTTTTATGTACAAATAAGACTGTACATAAGACATCCTTGGATCTCTTCCCTGACAAATAGTGTCCTCAGCTAGTCAGATAAGATAAGCTAATTCGCAATAGACAGATCCCACTGGCCTTAATAAGAATTAGCTATTTTATCCAAGTTCACCAAAGAGACCCACTGGGGATTTGCTGTAGAATGCCACGTGGCATAGCCTCTCATTTTGAGATTTTACAGTTAGTAGAAGAATGAAACAAAGATACGTGTATATCTCTGCTAACCTTTCTTTTTTTCTTTATAAAATGCAAATTACGTTTGATACTGTTAAAAGAGAAAATGTGTGACCCAGACCACTACTTTCCTCACAACCCAAGAACCTCCATCCAGAGGCACAGAGGCTTATAGCTCTTTTTCACAAAGAAAGAACAGCCTCAATGAACCCATCGGGAGACTATGAGAGCCGCCTTTCTTGCATTCTTTTTTTTTTTTTTTTTTTAAGATGGAGTCTTGCTCCATTGCCCAGGCTGGAGTGCAGTGGTGCAATCTCAGTTCACTGCAACCTCCACTTCCTAGGTTCAAGCAATTCTCCTGCCTCACTCTCCCACCACCATTCCTAGCTAATTTTTTGTATTTTTAGCACAGATGGGGTTTTGCTATGTTGGCCAGGCTAGTCTTGAACTCCTGACCTCAAGTAAGCCACCTGCCTCAGCCTCCCAAAGTGCTGGGATTACAAGTGTGAGCCACTGCACCTGGCCTATGCATTTTTAATGGCAGGGAGAGACCCGAAGTCCAGGGACAGAGCCGCATCTTTACCCCTTCAATCTTGCAAGCAAGCCCCTGTCCATGCACAGCAGCAGTGCACTGCAGCCCGAGCTCCCCACTGACCATCCACCTCCGTCAGCATGTAGGGGTCCGTCAGCCACCCATCAGCCCGGTCGGCAGGCTGCACGTCCAGGTGGCCATAGAAGCACACGGTGGCTTTGGTGGGATCGTTCCCCAGTTCGGCCAGGATGACGGGAGGTATTGGAAGACTCTGACCATCAGGCAGCTGCAGAATAATAAGAAATCATTTTTTAAAAGCCTGTGTTGTCCTTTCAGAAAATTCAAAGACATGACGTTAGGCGTTCCGGCCAGGCTATCCCTGGGTCCTTGGAGAGTCCACATCATTTTTCTGAGCATCAGTTTCTCCATCTCTAAAATGAGCCTCATAAAACACTTTTTTTTTTTTTCTGTAGGAGACAGGGCCTCACTCCCATCACCCAGGCTGGAGTGCAGTGGTGCACCTCAGGCTCAGGTGACTCTCCCACCTCAGCCTCCTCCCAAGTAGTTGAGACTACAGACACTCACCACCATGTCTAGCTAATTTTTTCTTTTTGGTAGAGCCATGTTGCCCAGGTTAGTCTCAAACTCCCAGGCTCAAGTGATCCACCCACCTCGACCTCCCAAAGTGCTGAGATTTCAAGCATGAGACACTGCACCCAGCTGAGACACTTTTAATTAAGATACAAAACCTCATTAAAAGTAAAGTGTTTTGTTTTGTTTTGTTTTTTTGAGATGGAGTCTCGCTCTGACATCCAGGCTGGAGTGCAATGGCGCCATCTTAGCTCACCACAACCTCCGCCTCCCAGGTTCAAGAGATTCTCCTGCCTCAGCCTTCGGAGTAGCTGGGACTGCAGGCGTGCACCACCACGCCCGGCTAATTTTTGTACTTTTAGTAGAGACAGAGTTTCCCCAAGTTGGTCAGGCTGGTCTCCAACTCCCGACCTCAGGTGATCTGCCCGCCTTGGCCTCCAGAAGTGCTGGGATTACAGGCCGAGCTGCCGCGCAGGCCGGGGAAGTGCTTCTTTACTGAGCATCATGAGCCGGATGTGCTCTTCAGTGAGAATGCACATGGCAATTGGATTACATTAGGTGGACAAATCCTGGAAAACGTGGACGATCCTGAGGTTCCTCAGCGCTAAGATAAGTGCATCGGGTGCTTAGATTTAAGATATTTATGATTGAGTGGCGTTTTAGGAGATGGTTCTGATTTTTTTTTTTTTGAGACGGATTTTCGCTCTTGTTACCCAGGCTGGAGTGCAATGGCGCAATCTCGGCTCACTGCAACCTCCACCTCCTGGGTTCAGGCAATTCTCCTGCCTCAGCCTCCCAAGTAGCTGGGATTACAGGCACGCGCCACCATGCCCAGCCAATTTTTTGTATTTTTAGTAGAGACGGGGTTTCACCATGTTGACCAGGATGGTCTCGATCTCTTGACATCATGATCCACCCGCCTCGGCCTCCCAAAGTGCTGGGATTACAGGCTTGAGCCACCGCGCCCGGCCGGTTCTGATTTTTTTAAAAAAATGCAGCTCTAGATATGGCCCCTTCGAGAAAGATGCATATGAATTTAAAGAAAATGACAATTTCCTTTTCTTAAAGGAGAGATTTGAACCATGTGTGCAGAAAGGGAAGAGTACAAGGGGGTCCTTTCCGTTATAAGGTGACCTTCACTTGCCATCTGCACCAGCTTCTACAAGCCCAGCAAACCCCTGGAGTCCTGATATGACTGGAAAGCAATAACACGGTCTCATCTGAGACCAGGTGGAATGCTCGTCTTCACTGGGAAGTGGGGTTTCGTCTTCACTGGGAAGTGGGGTTTCGTCTTCACTGGGAAGTGGGGTTTCGTCTTCACTGGGAAGTGGGTTACAGGGGGTTTGGTGGAGGATCAGGATGAACCTCTCCCTTGCCACCCCCAGGAAGGGGCGACTGATGTCTAGAAGGGTCAGCTCCCTCGGTGGGAGGGAACCCCACAGCACCTGCTGAGAACCCATGTCCACTGAGGCCACATGGGCCCCCAGGCGCTGCAGTGTGTCCGCAGCCACCGCCATCATTCTGGAGAGCTCTTGTCTGAAGTGAGGCACGGGCTGGACAGAGTCGCTCTCAATGGCCACCCACTCCTTCAGCATCTAGGAGGAAGAGCAAACAGGGCATTAGCATGGGGGTTCCATATCCACTCTGGGCGGGAGCGAGGGGAGCACAGGAGACAGTAAGTCCGAGGTGCTACCCATGACGGTGCCAGTGAGCACTGTGATGTTCAAGAGTAACAGACAGAAGAGCTGGGGTTTAATCAGGAACCCGGAGGCCAGCGATGCCTGGTGAATACAGAAGATCAGGCAGGGCGGGCTGCAGGAGAGGTGCCGGCCAGGTCCTCCCTGGGTTCACCAGGGCTGCAGAAAAGGGCAAGTCCCTACCCACTGCTTCTAATCATTAAGAACTGAACAGCTGGCGGGCTGTCAGCTTTCTCCAGGACTTCTGGCTTTTCACAAATGGAGGCCTCCAGGCCGTGACTGAACCCACAGTGGCCTCACTGGGCCACAGGGCCCTCCTGACACGCTCTGCATTTAGATTCTCTGACCTGACCCTCCCTGCACCTCCAGGATCCCACCGGCATTGTGACCTTGGGCTTAAACTCAGCCTGTCATAGCTGTGTGACTTTGGGTGTATTCCTTAACATCCCTGAGCCTGAGTTTTCTCATCTGCCTGAGAAAGTAACACTACTTAACTACAGGGTGATGGTGAGGCCCACTGAGGTAACGTGTGCAAAAGACTCAGCATGGCGCCTGGCACCTGGCGGCCACTCCAGCAGCGCTGCTGATGCTGAATGACTAAGAAGGACCATTCACACACCGGTGCGGGAGCCGGCGCGGCTCACCCCGAGACAGTCAGCATTTTTATGAAAAACAATGCATATTCTGAATGACTGATCGTGGACTTCTCTTCCTGACTTGAGTTTGATCTCTCTATCCTGGTTGTAGCACTTTCATTTTTATTATGAAGGCACTTATTTAACCCTAAGGAATATTGTGCTGTACATTTTTAAACTGGAATTTACAGAGCAGAGGCTGCTGGTTTCTCCCCAAGTCCAGTGGATGTGGGTATGTTTGAGGGACTTAGGAAGAGGAGATGTTTGGCTGAAAGGCCCGGACCAGGATTAAATCCCCACCACACACCGATTCTGGAAACCCCACTCAGCTTTCAAAAATCTAAGAGGCATTGATGACTGGTTAATATTTCAGTAAGAGGAAGGGTTACACGAGGGTCAGATTTAGGAAGAGTGGGCTGGAATTCCGCCTCGTGCCTTTAGCCTAATTGCATGATAGTTTTCCTAAATTTGGTTGATTGATCCAATAAATGTCTCCTGAATGCCTGTCCTGTGCCAGACAGGAGGTGGGGGCTTGAGGTACAAAGTCCCGGGGGACCCCAGGGAACATCTAGTCTGGTGAGCACAGGTAACAACACACCAGTGTGCACATGTGTGGGAGGCTGGTGGAGGGGGTGACCAGATGGCCACAGAGTGGGCATGAGAGCCTAGGAGAGTAGGAGTGGGGAGGAGCTGGTGAGTCTGTGGCTACATCAAGCTCCTACTCTCTCGCTCCTCCTCCTACTCTCCCGCTCCTCCTCCTGTCTCCTGCTCCTTCCCCTGCTCTCCCACTCCTCTTCCTGTCTCCTCCCTCTCCTTCTCCTACTCTCCCCCTCCTCTTCTTGTCTCCTGCTCCTCCCCCACTCCTTCTCCTGGTCTCCTGCTCCTCCCCCACTCCTTCTCCTGTCTCCTCCCTCTCCTTCTCTACTCTCTCCCTCCTACTCCTGCTCCTCCCCCCGTCCCCCTCCTCCCCCTGCTCTCCCACTCCTCCTCCTGTCTCCTGCTCCTCCCCCACTCCTCCTCCTGTCTCCTCCCTCTCCTCCTCCTGCTCCCCCACTCCCCCTCCTCCTCCTGCTCCCCAGGCCTCCCTCTTTTTGCCATTCCTCCTCACCCTCCCCTCTACTTTACCCCTGCCCCAGACCCTGTATATGTACAGACGCCATATGGTGAATTAGGGATTAAGCAGAGGATTATAAACTTGGAAGGCTGAGGCAGAAGGATCACTTGATCACAGGTGATCGAGGCTGCAGTCAGCTGTGTTTGTGCCACTACACTCCAGCATGGGTGATGGAGCAAGACCAAACACAGTGGCTCATGCCTGCAATGCCAACACTTTGGGAGGCTGATGGGAGCAGATTCCTTGAGGTCAGGAGTTCAAAACCAGCCTGCCCAACAGGGTGAAACCCTGTCTCTACTGAGAAGACACAAAATGTAGCTGGGTGTGTTGGCAGGTGCCTGTAATCCCAGCTACTTGGAAGGCTGAGGCTGAGGTAGGAGAATCACCTGAACCTGGGAGGTTGCAGTGAGCCCAGATCTCACCACTGCACTCCAGCCTGGGTGACAGAGTGAGACTCTGTCTCAAAATAAATAAATAGATAAATAAAATAAAACAAAAAATAAATGGAGGCGATAAAGTGCCTCTGGTACACATGCTACAAAACAAACCATGTTGCTGTTGAACTTTGCAGAGCTCCCGGGCTCCTCAGCTCTGCACAGGCCTTACAGTAATGCAGGCGGCATCAGGAATGGGCGACCTGATGGAGCAGGGTGGACTTGAGCTCAGCGGACGTGCTGGTTCTATGTGGACAGCCCTGAACCAAGTGCTGGATATGAGCAGAGAGTGCCCTTCATGGGAGGAATGGCTGGGAGGGATCTCTTCCATCCATCTCATGAATACTGATGGTTTTTAACCCAACAGTCATTTTAAATGGAATTAGGCAAAAAAATCCACATCTCCAAGCAAGTCATTGTCCCACCCAAACACCAAGGATATCATCCAAGATTTCTGTGCGTAGTTTCTTTCTCCTACCTGCACAAATTCATCCTGGTGGAGGTCAATGTACTGGAAGACTTTCTCTAGCGGCACCGGGGGTGGGGAGGACGAGGAGAACATGCCTCCCTCCAGCAGCAGTAGCAGAGCCAGCAGCGACGCAGCCTGGAAGGGTTTGACACGAGAGGAACGACTGAAAGTCAACACCCGTTGCTGGACTTGGACCTTTCACATTCCTCGAGAATGTGTGTTATCTCACACAGCTGCCTCCAGTCAGTCGGAATAAAATAACAAAAGGTGGTAGAACCAGATATGTATTTTTTGCTTTGTCTTTCCCCAAACACTTTATTTCCAATGCTAAAGAATTTTAGTAGGATAGAAAGCAAGTTAACAAGCTCATCTTGAAATAATGTCATTCTGTTTCCTCCTGGCCCTCAGGGAGGCCAGTTCTGCAGGTCAGGAGTGAAGGGCGATTCGTGAGAGAGAAGAGTGAGGCAAAACCAAAACCAAACACCCAAAAGTCTTCCATGTGTGATGAGCCACTGCGTTAGACGAAAGAATTTCTGAGCAATGCCTAAAATCCAGTGTTGCGGGCTTCTTTCTGCTGGCTCCTGAAGTCACAGTACTTTAACAAGGAAGGAAGAGAAAGGTCTGAGCTGGTGGCTCATGCCTGTGATCCCAGTACTTTGGGAAGTCGAGGTGGGTGGATATTTGAGGTCTCCTCCTTGTCTCCTCTCGCCTTTCTCCTCCCTGACCCCTTCTCAGTCTCCCAGCCCATCCGCACCTTGGATGACTCCACCTGGGTGTCTTTGGGAGCTTGAGAACCAGCATTCCTCCTTGACCCCCAACAGGAAGGTCCTGTGGCAAAGTGGGCAATGCTCACCCCTTCACAGAGCCCCCTTCCCCCAGAGCACTGTCTGGAGTGGGAGCTGCTGGCATCAGGGCAGGGGTCAACTGCGTGTCTGGAGGGGCCATCAGCCACGTCTCCCCCGGTGCAGACCCAGGCTGGAGAAGAGGAGGGAGGGATCGAGGGTGGGAAGTGCCACAGGGGCTATAGCCCTTGGTCAGACCCCCTACATGAGGTTCTTGGCTGGGAAAGCCACCAGCTATCCCCAGGAGACCAGCTGGGCTCCACTTTAGAAGCCAACCCCACCCTCCTGCAGCAGGAGGAAGGAGGGGAGAATTTAACCCAGACTGTCTCTGTTATTTTTGTCTCAAAAATCCCATCTTTTATTGTTTTAAATGGTTGAGATATTTTACATTATAAAATGATGAATATTTTAATCTGTGATTCTTTAAATGCCCACTTCTCCGTAGGTGGAGGTGAGCAGGGGCTGTGGGGAGAACCAGAGGAACTAGGCTGGTGAAGTCTCAGACCTGGAGGAGGCCGCCCTGGCCTTGAGAGACAGATGTGCTCACAGCAAGAGGACGCTCATCACAGACGTGCCCCCTCTTCCTGGCGTTGCTTATTTTACAATGGAGCATCTGCAAGGCTATATGAAAAGCAGTTGGTTATTTTACTTTTCAACCTGTCATTTTCATGATTTTCTCTTAATTACTCTCCACAAAGCAGCCTGGGTGATCTTTTTAAAGGTGGGGCAGATCGCAAGGCTCCCTGTTTTAACTCTTCCAAGAGGTCCCATTGCCCTTGGGGTAAAGCAAATATCCCCACGACCCCCAGGTCTACATGATGGAGCCCACCTGCCTCTACCAGCAGCCCTCCTCCCTTGTCGGGGTACCATGCAGGACCCCTCCATCACTTTCATCTGTTCCCAAATGCATTGCTGAATCTTCCTCCATGCCTCCGTGCATCTCTTGGCCTCAAGCCCCCACAGAGCGAAGGTGAGCTGGGGAGCATCCAAACTGAGGAGCCGCCCCACCCCCAACACACTGCACAGTGCATCTGAATGAATTTGTGCGCAGGGAGCTGTGTTGTCTCTTCTAGGAATTCACCCCAACAAAACGTCTAGTCCTGCTGAAAATGTCCGAGACAGCAAGAAAGAGTGTGTCTCCCTAACCAGAGTGTCACTCAGCACCTGGGCTCAGGCCATCCCATGCCCAACAGGAGAGCCACTTGCAGGCTGTTCTGCCTTCTGTTGGATCACCACTGAAATGCTACAGGGGTGTTCAGGCTTCAAGAACTTTCCAGCTAGGATTCAGCGGGCATAAAATCTGAGCGAACACAGAGAACCTGCATTCACAAAACAAGGTGGCAGAGAGAGAGCCAATGCTGGGTGAGGGAATGCGCATAGAGCAGCGCAGCTGGGGTGGCATCACGGGGAGACCACAGCCTAACAGTCGGGAGGGCCACCACCAAGTTCAGCCCTGCCAGGCTCCAGCACGGCTCCTTCAGTTTCCTCTCGCAGCCTGAATTCCTCTGTCATGGAGTGGGAGCCTCACAGTGGCCAAGGACCCAACCAAAGGGCTATAAAAAAATGTGTGGCTCTGAGCAGACAGAGGGCTCACCAGCTGCCAGGAGGGCAGTCAGATGTGCTGTGAAATGCAGACCCTGTCCCATTGTGGGGTAGGGACAGTCAACAGCAGCGTCTGGGAGGAAACTGGTGCTGAACTCTGACGAGGCGGAAGGGTAAGCTTGGAGAAGGGCAGGCACTCAGCCAGAAGTTTTAACCTCTGGAAGTTTCCTCTTTTTGAAGTAGGAGAATGCATCAAAACTTTCTAATAAGAGAGTCTGAATTTCGCTGGAGAATAATCGAGAGAAATTATAAAGTTTAAGAATAATTACCCACAATCTGGAGAGTGAACTGGCTTAAGGACATGCATACATATCATCAAATAGAACTAAAAATCAAGAAATAAATCCTCACATTAATGATCAACTGATTTTCATCAAGGGTGAGGAGATCGTTCAGTGGGGGGAAAATAGCCTTTTCAATAAATGGTGCTGGGACAATTGAATGTCTACATGCAAAGGACAAAGTTTCACTCCCTTTCTCACACTATATATAAGAACTAACCCAAAATGATCAAAGACCTAAATGAAAGTATTAAAACCATAAAACTCTTTTTAAAAAAGCTGTCAATCTTCCTACCTTCGGATCGGGTGATGGTTTCTTAGATATGGCAGCAAAAGACAAGATGGATAAATAGGACTCATTAAAAATCAAAACATTTGTGCTTCAAAGAACACCATCAAGAAAATGGAAAGACAACCCATAGAATGCAGGTGGGGGGTTGCAAATCATATTTTTGATAAAGGACTTACGTTGAGGATATAAATAACAAGCATGATTCAGTAATAAAAGACGAATAGCCCAATTGAAAATGTGCAAAGGAATTAAATAAACGTTTCCTCAAAGAAAATACCCAAATGGCCAATAAACACATGGAAAGAGACTCAGCGTCATTAGCCATCAGGAAAACACAAATCAAACCACAGGAGATACCACTTTCTACCCACTTGGATGGCTAGAAGGAAAAAGCCAGATACTAACAAGTTATGTCAAAGATATAGAGAAATTGGAACCTTCATGTACTGCTGATGGGAATGCAAAAGCGTGCAGCCACTGTGGAAAACAGTCTGAAAGTTACTTAATCAATTAAACAGAGTCACCATATGACCCAGCAATTCTACTTTTGAGTACATATCCAAGACAAGGGAAAACATATGTCCACGCAAAAACTGGTACATGGATATGTATAGCGGCATTATTCATAGTAGCCAAAAGGCAGAAGCAAGACAAATGCTCATTAACGAACGAATGGATAAATAAAATGTGGTATATTTCACTGAAATATTATTTGGCGATACAAGATTATTTTCATCTTACGTAAAAAGGAATGAAGTACTGACACACGCTACAACGTACACAAACTTTAAACGCATTGTGTGAAGTGAAATAAGCCAGACACAGCAGCCATGTATGGCGATTCCATGTACATAACAGTCCACAGTAGGTAAATTCATAGAGACAGAAAGTAGATTGTTGGTTACTGCTGGGAAAATAGGAAGGGAGTGCTAATGAATAGGGGCGTCTTGGGTGATGAAAATGTCATAAAACAAATTTTGTGGCAACGGTTGTACAGTTCTGAATATACTAAAAACCATTAAAATTGTACACTTTAAATGGGCCAGTTGTGAAGTATAAGAATTATATCACAATACAGTCGTTATAAAAGTAATCATAGCTAGGCTGGGTGTGGAGGCTCACACCTGTAATCCCAGCACTTTGGGAGGCCAAAGTGGGCAAATCACAAGGTCAAGAGATCAAGACCATCTTGGCCAACATGGTGAAAGCCCATCTCTACAAAAAATACAAAAAATTAGCTGGGCATGGTAGCACATGTCTGTAGTCCCAGCTACTCGGGAGGCTGAGGCAGGAGAATCCCTTGAATCTGGGAGGCAGAGGTTGCCATGAGCTGAGATTGCTGCACTACACCCTGGAGCAACAGGGCGAGACTCTGTCTGAAAAAAAAATAATCATAGCTATACAACCTCTATTTGGCAATACAAATACATTCAGTATGAGAACTGTCATAGAGGAAGCTACACAGTGGTTAAAATCAAGGTCAAGGTGAGCAATGCTCATTTATGAGCTGATTAAGAACTGAGTCCGGCAGGTGGTGCTGATGAGCCGCTCATGATCTCCCTGGCTGCCCTGCACCCAGAAGACTGAAGCCTGATCCAGCTCAGTTCTGTGGGACACACACACTGGGGAGCACCACACACTGGGGTCTATTGGTGGGTAATAGGGGAGGGACAGCAGTGGGTCGGGAGGTTGGAGAGGGATAACATGGGGAGAAATGCCAGCTATAGGTGACGGGTGGATGGAGGCAGCAAACCACATTGTATGTACCTATGCAATAATCCTGCATGTTCTGCACATGCACCCCAGAACCTAAAGTCCAATAAAATATACGAATATATATTTTTAAAAAAGAAAAGAAAAGTGGAAGAAGGGAATAAGCTACAGGGAAAAAAAAGGGAAAACAGTGATTGTTGTAAGGAAAGAATAGTTCAGATTCAGCAAGAGCCTCCTCCTCTCGCCGGGAAAAGCAGCTGAGCCCTGGTCTCCAATCAAAGACTGACCTGACACCCTGACCTGATGGTGTGGCCCTGACAGCAGGGGTCTGACAAAGGGAAGGGCACAACTTCATCCTCCCTCCCAGAATGAATTCTGCCCTCCTTTCCCCACAGAGCAGGGCAGCCTGCTGTAGTCCATTTGCCATCCAGGTGCGCGGAGGCTGACTTTGGGCATGAATCCCCCTTCACCATCTGAGTGGGATCTGACACTCCATCCGCATTTCTCCTGTTCCTCAATGCCTCTGTTTGTTTTTCTGTATTACAGTTGCACTTGACCTTGAACTAGTTACCTGTACTAGGCTGTTCTTCTTGTACTGCAATAAAGAAATACCTGTGGTTGGGTAATTTATTTAAAAAAATAGGGTTAATTGACTCACCATTCTGCAGGCTGTACAGGAAGCACGGTGCCAGCATCTGCTTAGCTTGTGGGGAGGCCTCAAGGAACTTTTACTCATGGCAGAAGGTGAAGCAGGAGCAGGCACGTCATGTGGCCAGATCAGGCGCAAGAGGGTCAGGGGAAGGGCCACACACTTTAAACAACCAGATCTTGCATCAACTCGCTACTGCAAGGACAGCACCCAAACACCTCCCACCAGGCTCCACCTCTAATCCTGGGGATTACATTTCAACATGAGAGTCAGATGCAGACACACATCCAGACGATGTCATTCTGCTGCTGGGCCCTCTAATCTCACTCACATTGCAAAATTCAATAATGCCTTCCCAACCCTTCCCCAGTCTTCACTCATTCCAGCACTAACTCCAGTCCCACGTCCAAGAGCAAAGTCTCATCTGGGGATGAGTTCCTCTCACCGCTTCATCTGTAAAATCAAAACAAGCTATTTACTTCCAAGATACAAAAACCCTGTAACTGGCTCATGGTTCTGCAGGCTGGAAAGGTACAGCGCCTGCCTCTGTGCAGTTTCTGGGGAGGCCTCAAGGAGCTTTTCCTCACGGCACAGGATGAACCAAGAGCAGGCGCCTCCCAGGGCAAGAGCGAGAGCCAGAGGCACCACAGACTTTAAATAGCCAGATCTTGCAAGAACTCACTCACTATGGTGAGGACAGCACCCAGCCAGGAGGGACCCACCCCATGACCCAAACACCCCCCACCAGGCCCCAGCGCCAACACTGAGATCACATCTCAACATGAGATTTGGCAGGGACACAGATCCAAACTCTCACCACCCAGTGAAAATCTCAGGGTTTAGAAAGGTTGTTCCTGGCTTTTGACCTTGCAAAAAAAACAGCAAGAGGAGCTGGAGAACAGGAAGCTGCACTTGGGGTTTTGGGGGGTGGTTAGGGTAAGTCTGGACTGAGAGTCTTTCTGGCAGGGGTGGGCAGTTGCCAGCTGAGGGTGGTAAGCCCCCACTCGCTATGGGACCCTGAGGGGAACCCCACTTGCTCCACAGGCTTGTGTTGGTTCCAGCTGGTTGTTCTTACACTTCTAGATTTGGAACAGAAGTTCCAGGTGCCCCTGTGCTAAGCGTTCTCTCTAAAAACTAATTTTTAGGAGGAGGTTTATGTCCTCTGCTGTGTTACTATCACAACCTGTCAGAGTGAGAGGTCCCGGGGCACTTCCTGAGTCTTCTTAGTGTCTTAACATCTGGTTCTGTTCTTTCTCCTCCCACGGCTGCCTGAGCTTCGCCTCCACCTCTCTCCCAGCTCTCGCTAACAACTGGAGAGATGGACGCCCTGTGAGTTTAGCTGATCGAGGCCTTGGAAGTGGCCCTGCATACCTTAACTAGGGACACCTCCGTCTCTGCCAGGAGAGGAGCAGGCATCCCTAAAGGAGGACGGAGCAGGGGTGCTGTGGGGAAACCCCACTCTGTACTGCTTGCTTTGTTTCTTTTGGGTGTTGAACAGAAGAAAGAATGGAAAATGAAAGCGTTCTTGCCTCCACCCCCACAAAGTCTCAGGCCAAGGGTGGCTCCTTGGTGTCCACACAATGGCCAGTCAGCCAGGCCCCTATCTAGGGTAAGAAACCTCAGTGTCGGCCAGTCACCCTGGATGCCAAGAATTCTATTTACCCCGTAGTCTAGCATCCTCATGGGATTGGTTTATAGAGGTCGCTCTGTCTTAGGTCTGCTCTGATAAATTTGTTATAAAACAGAAAAGAATGTTTTATTAGCCTAGTTTATCTCACCATCACGTGATTTTTAAAAACAACAAAAACAGGCTTTGCTGGATTCTGTTGATTTCCTGTAGGCACGGAGCTGAGCCAGCGTGGCTCCTGTGGATTGACCAACTCACTCTGGCAGCAAGTCCTCATGGAGGAGTCAGTGAGGGCATGGGTTCCTTCAGCCAGCAGCCTGGACAAACTCCAGGGAGCAAAATTCCCCAGAAAGTCTGCAGAACTGTGAGGCTCTCCATCATCCTCTCGTCTGGCCTAACCTGTGAGTTTGACCCTGGAGAAGAACATTGGCTAAGGCCGGGTTCAGCTGAGACTCAGTCCCACACCACATGAAATGGCTGAAAATGCTGAGAAAGTTTACCCAGTTCCCTCGGATTCTAACTGAGCTAGCGGCTCCTTGAATGCTGAGCAGAGCTGCAAGAAGTCAGAGAGCAGCCGAAGCCAGGCGACGGAGGAGGAATTGAGTGCCAGTCACGGGGTGGGTGATTTCGTGGTTTGCAGGGAGAGCTGGCCTAGAGCCCAGGCGCTGGCACTTAGGAACTGGTTTGCTCCAGACTCAGGCTTGAAGCAGGGACAGTGGCACCTACCACACACCCTCAGGGGGATGGCATGAGAGAATACCACCTCTGGCATGCCACAGCCCAAGGAACTGTACAGTGTATTCTCTCCAGCCACCAAGCCGCCCGGGTGGGCCCTCGGTACTCCCACCTGTGCCTGGGATCCTCGTGGGTAGGCGGTGGGGAAGAGCTCGCATTGCCAGGGTGTGAGGCTGGTGTGATGCTAATAAGAACAACGTTCCTTCAGACACTTTGACTCCCCACAGTCTGGACGGGAAGCTGAGCCTCGCCAGACATCAGCCAGGGAGACAGCACAGCATCACTTCTGGAATCTTCCGTCATCTAGGAACCAAACTGCGGCTTGTAGCACAATGACAGAGCCAGCCAAACAACAGCAACAACAACAAAAAAAAGTGAATGAAATAAGCAGCGATTTCAGTTGTTTCTCCAATAGGCCAGCATCTAAGGAAGTTAAATCGATACATTGAAGTACGCTCTACCCGGGACAGTGGCGTCATCAGATATGCTGGGCTGTGAGTTCCTCAGAGGCAAGAGCATGTTTCCGACCGGTAAATGGGGCATGGCTCTCGGTTTTGAGGGGTGGAAGGTGTAAATCCCAAGGGATCCAACAGGCTGTGCCTGACGCTGGAGCCAAAGCCCAGGGGGAACTCTCCCCTCTGGAGATCTTGCAGCTATGGCCAGACCAGAGCCACTGGCTCTTCTTCCTTTACATCTCATTTGAGTGATTTTTGTGTAAAAGTGTCAATAGGATATTTACAGAATACCCAGGGGAGACTGTGCAATCTTGGGGACAGCACATGAAATCCAGATGTTCCGGCTGCAGAACAGCAGAGAGGAGGAGGAGGAGGAGGGTCGGAGGGAGTGTGGAGCTGAGAGAGACTCAGACTGAGGACAGGGGAGGGGTAGCGAGGAAGAAAGCCGAGATTTCTCACCGACTCAGGAGAGGAGGGCCTGGCAGGGACTTGGTGGGACACCAAGATGCACATGGCACCAAAGAACACGTTTCGTCTCTAGAAACCTGCAATTATGTAACAGCCTTTAAAGTATTATCTTACACATTCAGCCACAGCAAAATCGCTCTGACTTCAAAGTGCAGAGCTGTAGGCGACCTTGATGTCTGTGAACCAAGGTCCCTAGTTAAAGGGAAGAGTGCATGCCAGGGCCTGGCCACCTCTGGCAATGGCATCTCAGGCCACCTCTTGGCTTTGAACTAAAGTTCAACAAACGCAAAGTGGAGAACAAGGGCAGATTCAAGGAGACGGCGGGGCTCTTCCATCCCTCTCTACTCGCTTCCTCAGGCTGCTGGAGCAAAGCACCTGAAACTGGGGCCACACACCAGGACTTTATTCTCCCAGAGTTCTAGAGGCCAGAAGCCTCAATCACAGGCTGGCAAGGCCGGGCTCCTCTTGGAGGCTCTGGGGAAGGGCCCTTCCTGCCCCTCCAGCTTCTGGTGTTGGCGGCAGTCCCTGGCGCGCCTTGCTGTGGCCGGGTCATTCCAGCCTCTGCCTCTGTGTCACATGGCCAGCCTCTCTCTGTGTCTGTTCCTCTCATCTTAGGAGAACACTGGGTTTGGTATTTAGGGCCCAATCTACTCCTGAGTATTCTAATTTTAGCTAATTACATCTGCAAAGACCCTGTTTCCAAATAAGACCATGTTCTGAGGTTCCAGGCAGACATGCGATTTTGGAGGAATGTTATTTAACCCAGTACAGCCTGGATATTATTTTCTTACCACCATATATATATTTTGAGATGAAATCTCACTCTGTCACCCAGGCTGGAGTGCAGTGGTATGATCTTGGCTCACTGCAACCTCCACCTCCTGGCTTCAAGCGATTCTCTTGCCTCAGCCTCCTGAGTAGCTGGAATTACAGGTGTCTGCCATTACACCCGGATTTTTTTGTATTTTTAGTACAGATGGGGTTTCACCATCTTGTCCAGGTTGGTCTTTAACTCCTGACCTCAGGTGATCCATCTGCTTCAGCCTCCCGAAGTGCTGGGTTTGCAGGCATGAGCCACCGTGCCTGGCCTTCTTGTCACTATATAATATTGTTATTTGTTTACTTAATGATGATCTGTCTGGCTGTCATGAACGTGAGCTCCAGGAGGGCCAGGACTTCCTTTCTCTTCTTTCCATCACCCAAAGTGCCTCCGTACTGTCTGTCACAGAATAAGATGCCAACCTGCAATGATTTTTACTTATTTATCTTTTGAGACAGAGTCTCACTCTGTTGCCCAAGCTGGAGTGCAGTGATATAACCATTGCCCACCACAAGCTTAAATTCTTAGTGTCAAGTGATTCTTCTCTCTCAGCCTCCTGAGTGGCTGGGGCTACAGGTGTGCACCACCAAGCCCGGCTCATTTTTAAACTTTTTGTAGAGACAGGGTCTTGCTATGTTGCCCAGGCTAGAGTGCAATGGTGTGATCATAGCTCACTGCAGCCTGGATCTCCCAGGCTCAAGCTATCCTCCTGCCTCGGCCTTCTGAGAAGCCGGGACTAAAGGTACAAGCCACCATGCCTGGACTGATTCTTTTACATTTTTTGTAGAGATGAGGTCTCTTTTGCCCAGGCTGGTCGGGAACTCCTGAGCTCAAGCGATCCTCATCCTTTGGCTTCTCGAAGTGCTGGGATTGCAGGTGTGAGCCACAGGGCCCGGCCTCGTTTCCTCTATTTTCTTCCAGAACTCCTACCATATTTGGAGTCTTTCAATCACATATCACATATCTTCCAAATCTCTTAGTTTTTCTCTTTTTTCTTTTTATCTCTCTGCTATGCTTCCTGGGCAAATTCTTTGCAATGTTTTTCAGTTCATCATCTCTCACTTTGTGCCCAGTCTAGAATTTACACTCTTTAGTTATTTCACTGACTAGTTTACATTTTCAGGATGTCTAATTTGGTTGATTTTCATACCCATCTATTTTTATTTTATTTTTGAGACAGGATCTCACTCTGTTGCCCAGGCTGAAGGACAGTGGTGTGATCATGGCTCACTGCAGACTCCACCTCCTGGGTTCAAGTGATTGTCCCACCTCAGCCTCTTAAGTAGCTGGGACTATAGGTGCATGTCACCACATCCAGCTAATTTTTATATTTTATAAAAACAGGCATGGCGTGGGGGTCCCACCATGTTGCCCAGGTTGGTCTTGAACTCCTGGGTTCAAGTGATCTGCCTGCCTTGTCCTCCCAAAGTGATGGGATTACAGGCATGAGCCACCACACCTGGCACCCTTCTGCTCCTGATTCATAGGTGCCTGCTTACATTTTGTCATTTCTCTTTTTTTTTTTTTTTTTTAAGATAGAGCCTCACTCCATTGCCAGGCGCCAGGCTGGAGTGCAGTGGCGCGACCTCAGCTCACTGCAACCTCCGCCTCCTGGGTTCAAGCAATTCTGCCTCAGTGTCCCGAGTAGCTGAGACTACAGGCGCACGCCACCAGGGCCAGCTAATTTTTGTATTTTTAGTAGAGACGGGGTTTCACCATGTTGGCCAGGATGGTCTCGATCTCTCTACCTCGTGATCTGCCCGCCTCGGCCTCCCAAAGTGCTGGGATTATAGGCATGAACCCCCATGCCTGGCCCATTTCTCATTCTTTAATTTGGGTGTTAATCTTTCATTTTTCTCTCTAAGAATTTAAACGTACTTGATTTGTATCCATTTTAAACACGTTCTACTCTTTGGATGCCAGCGGTGATGAACCCACTTCAAATCCGTCGCAAGAGCCATTTTTCTCATGGCGTGACTTTCTCACACACTTCAGAACTTGGCTTGTAGCCTCGACTTGAATGATAGTCATTTTATTCTCTTTCTCTGTTGCGAGCTCTGCCTAAAATGCAATGGCCGCCTCCACCCGGTGCTTTACGACGCCCATTCCAGGTCCAGGTCTTTAGCTGGTGGCTTATAGTTCTCAGTGTTCCAGTGGCACTCACCTGCAATCCCAGCACCTTGGGAAGCCAAGGTAGGAGGATCACTTGAGCCCAGGAGTTCGAGACCAGCTCGGGCAATATAAAGACTGTCCCTACATAAATTAGGTGTAAAAACTTAGCCAGGAAAGGTGGTACATACCCGTAGTCCCAGCAATTAAGGAGGCTTGAGGATGACAGAGTGAGACCTTGTCTCAAATCATCATCATCATCATCATCATCATCATCATCATCATCATCTTGAAGTATATGCAATTGCTTTGCTTGAAGTGGATGGGGAGTTTGAAGGGTGAACTCATACTGTGTCTTGATCAGGACTGTCCTACGATAATTTTTCTTCCTGGGAGGCAATGTCCCCACAGCATGGCCCAGTGCCAGGCTCAGCACTGGGAACACCACCTGGTGCAAACTTTCCCAAACCAGGGGAGAGCATGATTCGGGTGAAGATAAAAAGGGTCCACTTAAAAGCTCACAAGCTCTGTTCAGTACACTTTACAAGGCACAAATGCTTGTACCCCAGATAATCTCAGCCTCCAAGAATGGGTTAAGAATGACCAATAACCTGGGCCTTGACACCAGGAGCTCAACAAGCAAACCCTGCCTGCTCCCTGGAGCAGGGACAGAGCCTCCAGGTGAGCTCCAGGCAGTGCTCCTCCCAGCTCCTCCGGCCTGCAGTACAAGGTGCAGAGCTGGGTAATAGGACTGCTTCAGGCAAACTGGGATGTTGAAACATGCAAACACTTCTCCCTGAGCACCATGCACTCTGGGATCCCAGGGCACCAGAGCTCAAAGGTGCAGGGGACCCCTCCTCATCTGCATCCCAAGGCCCTGGAGCTAGTCCTCAAAGGTGCAGGGGACCCCTCCTCATCTGCATCCCAGTGCCCTGGAGCTAGTCCTCAAAGGTGCAGGGGACCCCTCCTCATCTGCAGTCTTTGGGGAGTTCCATCTGTGTGTGCCTTGTCTTAGCACTGTTTCTCTCCCTTTCACAATGCTTTCCGTTCCTTCTGGGGTTAGCAGGGGACAGCACCCCGACTTCTTGTGCTGTGGCACCGGAAGCTGAGCATGTGTCCCTGTCTATGCTATGTGTGCCATGAAAAGCACCTTTGTCCCAACCACGGTGCTTCTGAAGAAGTGGGGCATTGTAACCACTTGAAAGCACAATTGAGACTGGGAACACTGGGACATTGAGGGGCCTTCGGAGAGGTGCTCTGGGGGCAGAGAGCCACCACCTCCTCACTAGGGCTAACGATGAGGCAGGGGAGGACCTCAGGGCTCAGGTCCCCTGCTCCAGCCTTGCTGCTGCCTGCCGTGTGACAGTGAGACCAACCGTACAACAGCCCGTCCAGCCTCCCTCCCACAAACAAACCGCATGCACTTATTTCCTCCTCGGCAGGAGCTCTGCGCTGGGACCAGTAGATGCTGGCTGGACCCACCCACCTCTTCTCCTTCTGTGACTCCTTCAGAAGCTGGCTCTTGGCTCCAGCCAACAAAGGCTACCCACCCCCCAGATGCCATGAGCTCCTGATGGCACCTGGTTCACTGGGATACAGGGTGTGCTGTAAGAGCCAGGGTGCCATGGGAGAACCTTCTGAACATGCCAGGGTCCCAAGCCAGCAGAGTGGCAGTCACCAGGGCAGCATCTCTGTCTGGTGAGCCACAGATGACAACCTGCTGAGAAGCTAGGACAGCCGCCCTAGCCAGCGCATGCTTAGGGGAGGACAGCCACCCTAGCCGGCGCGCACTTAGGGGGGGCAGCCGCCCTAGCTGGCGCGTGCTTAGGGGAAGACCCGATCCCTGTGCCTTTCCTGGCAGCTCCGTGAAACGGTGCCTCTGCGCTCCACCCGCCTCCTGCCCCAGGTGCATGGGGACTGCCCTCACTATGAACCTCCAGGGGGTGATAGTACCTGACCCCCAGCCTACAAGTTTCTGGTGTGAACCCCAGAAAAGTGTGTCCCTGTGCCCAACGACTCACAGGGCTCTCCCAGAACGCTGCGAGTGGCTGTCCAGAGCCAGGATTTCGCTGTCTACATCAGTCTGTGCTAAAGCACCTGTGTTAGAAGAAATCGGCATCACTTCATTAGAAGCCAAATCCGGCTGTGATGTTTGCAGCGTCCCTCAGATGCTAGTGCTGGAGCGAGTTAGGGATTCTACACATCACATGGTTTGTCGATTAGTAGGAGTCGTGTCCATTTGCAATAAGGTTACATTTACATTTTTATTGCGTCTTTACACGCATGGAGGACAGGCACTGGGCCAAGCACTTCATAGCCACGACGTCACCAATCACTCTGAAAATCCAGTGAAGCAGGGCCTCACTGTGACCTGAAGCATGAGAAAGGTCAAGAGACTGCCTGGGCTCACACAGCCAGGATGAGCAGGTTACACACATACCCATCAAAACACGGCTCTCCTTTCTCGACTAGCTCTCCAATCCTCACTGAGGTTCCCCAAGAGAGCGCTGCCATTCCCTTTATGCCCTGTACAGGCAGCCAGGCTGTGGCAGGGTGCCCATTCCAGGCACTTCAAGGTCAGATCAGAAATTCGGGGCAGAGGCCAGGCACGGTGGCTCATGCCTGTAATCCCAACACTTTGGGAGGATGAGGTAGGTGGATCACTTGAAGTCAGGAGTTCGAGACCAGCCTGGCCAACATGGTGAAACCCTGCCTCTACTATAATATACAAAAATTAGTGGGGCATGGCTACAGGCACCTGTAATCCCAACTACTTGGGAGGCTGAGGCAGAAGAATCACTTGAACCTGGAAGGCAGAGATTGCAGTGAGCCGAAATTGCACCACTGCACTTCAGCCTGGGTGACAGAGTAAGAGTCTGTCTCAAAAAAAAGAAAGAAAAATGTATACCAAACTAATGTAAAGTGTAGATCCAATTTGAAAAATCAATGGTAGAAATATGTTTATGGGATAATATGATAAAGTTGTATATTTGTTGATGCAAAGGAATTATTGCTATTTTACAGTGTGTTCATGGTATTATTGATATGTATACACATGCTTGCCCTAAAGATATGTGCTGAACAGCCTACAGATGCAATAATGCAACGTCTGGAATTTGCTGAAGGATTATCTGGATGCTGAGTGTGGGGGGCCTGGGAGGGGATATCCGGAAACTAGATGGGCCACGTGTTGGTAATTGACAGAACTGGCTGATGGGCATATGGGGACTCACTATCACCATCTGTCTATGTTTGTGCATGTTTGAAACTTTCCATTAAAATGAGAGAGCAGGGTTGGGGAAGGCTGGGCCTTGACAAGCAGGCAGTGCCCTGGGCCAACCTGAGCTCATGGCTGCCACACCTGTGGTCACGCCACTGATCCCAGGAACCACTTGCTGCTCAGGATGCCAGTTTTCTTGTAACATGGGTGGTTTAGCATAGACTGATGTAGACAGTGAAATCCTGGTTTTGAACAGCCACTTGAAGCATTCTGGGAGAGCTCTGTGAGTCGTTGGGCACAAGGACATACTTTTCTGGGGTTCACACTAGAAACTTGTAGGCTCTGAAAGTGGAGTGGGAGGAAAGTGGTGGTGCTTGGGGGCCATCTGCACCACCAACACTGACAAGGCATTTGGTCTGAGGAATCCTGCAGGTGGGGAGACTAGCTGCGGATGAGCAGGGCTGGCCAAGGAAGGGTGGTGGGGGGCCTCACGTACAGGATACCTCCCTCTGGGATTTGCTGGCACTAGGGATGAGAGATGAGGAGGCTTCCGGGAGCTTGGAAAGAGCCCACCTGGCAGTCCTGCATCCTCAGACCCTTCATGAGACTGTGTGCAGAAGAAATGGATAATGGGAAATTAGCACGCACCTGCTTAGAAATCCAGGCTCCAGGAAAAGCCTGCATTCCTCCATAGTAAGTTGGGAGTCTATTAACATAAAGAACTAAAAGCTGGTGGGAACAAACAGGTGTAGATCTCCTTAATCAAATCCCTGATGGATAGGGAAGGCTTTTTTTTTTTTTTTTGAGGTGGGGGGAAATACCTTGTCATGTTTTGCAGTATTCGCAGAGAATGTACATGTGTTTTCTGGCCATAATCTCTCTCTGTTTAGCTTAACAAACTGCTTGAGAGAAAATACCAGCTCCTATCTTGTGAAAATCATCAGCAGAATTAATTAATTAAAAATAAGCTGAGCCCTAGATTAAATAAGAACTGAGCTTAGTTTCAGAACCTTGAAGCAAGAGATACACCCTGGAAAAGCCAAGAAAAATCTAGGGGGACTTTTATACTTGAAATTGAAAATGTTCTCAAAATGTGATAGGTGGAACCCCTCTGTCAGAATCCCTTGACTGGGTGAGGTGGAGGGTAGATCCCTCGGCCAAGAAGTGCATGAAAAAATGTTCAGTATCATCAGACATTGGGAAATGCAGATCAAACCACTTCCCACCCAGGAGGATGCTGGGAATCACAAATTCAGATAACAAGTGTTTTGAGGATGTACAGAAATTGGAACCCTTGTAAACTGCTCATGAAGATGTGAAATGGTGCAGCCAGGGTGGAAAGCATTCTGGTGGTTCCTCAGACACTGGTCCATGGGGCTACCATATCAAACAGCAATTCCGCTCCCAGGCACACACCCCGGAGAGATGAAAATACATAAGCACACAAAAACTGGGACACGAATGTTTATAGCAGCATTATTCATGATATCTAAATGGTAGAAACAACCCAAATATCCATCAGCAAACAAATGGATAAATCCAAAATGTGGCATATTCACACAATGGAAGATTATTTGGCCATGAAAAGGAATGCAGTACTGACATATGCTATGACATGAATGGACCTTGAAAACATTACATTAAGTAAAAGAAAGCAGTCACAAAAGGTCACATACTGTATGAAACCATTCACATGAAAGTCCAGAGTAGGGAAATCTACAGAGACAGAAAACACATCAGTAGTTGTTTAGGGATAAGGAGAAGCAGGGGGGACTAGGAGGGTCATAGCTAAAGGGTGTGGGGCATCTTTCTGAGGTGATGAAGATGTTCTAAAATTGACTGTGGTGATGGTTGCACATGTCAGTGAGTATACTAACAGCCATTGGATGATGCTCTTTAAAGTGCAGGTGCCTGGGCCTCTACCCTAAAACTGCTCACACTAAAGTTTGAGAAAGAAAAGAATTCTGAGTTTGGGATTTAGTGAAAAAGGCAGCAAATTGTACCTGGATGGTAACTTCTCACCTTCGTCTAAATTGTACTTTGCCTTTTGTATTCAGCAACTAGAAGTTCTACTCTACAGTTTTAACAAGAATGTCACTTTTTGTGGAAAGAAACGAGGAGTGTGGAGAAAGTGTAGTGATGTATGACCTGGTTCATTGCCCCCAGAGAAGCTTCCTGGTCCCTGAGTTCTCATCCCAGGTACCACTGTCTGTGCAGAGTGACTGTGTCCAGGCACCAGAGCACACAGGAGGCACATCACACATGCTGATTGCACGCGCCCCATCCAAAGAGTGAGTGCCCACAGCACAGAGCCACCTCTGCATCTTGTGGTCCTCCTCATGAAACATCACCCAGTCCCCCTGGGCCACAGCCACAGATCCACGCTGGCTTTTGGTGGGCACTTGATCTGTGACAGCAAAAGAGTTTGGCCAGGCCGGGCACAGTGGCTCAAGCCTGTAATCACAGCACTTTGGGAGGCCAAGGCAGGTGGATCACGAGGTCAAGAGATCAAGACCATCCTGGTCAACATGGTGAAACCCCGTCTCTACTAAAAATACAAAAAATTAGCTGGGCATGGTGGCACATGCCTGTAATCCCAGCTACTCCGGAGGCTGAGGCAGGAGAATTGCCCAAACCCAGGAGGCAGAGGTTGCGGTGAGCTGAGATCGCACCGTTGCACTCCAGCCTGGGTAACAAGAGCGAAACTCTGTCTCAAAAAAATAAAAAAATAAAAAGAGTTTCACCAATCTTGGGCTCAAAATCCCAAAAATAGAACTGATGACTTTCTTTTTTCTCTCAGTATTAGAAAAAGGTAATGCTAATAAGTCAGCAATAGTGACAAAAAACAAGCAATGGGAAAGGACTCCCTATTCAATAAATGATGCTGGGATAACTGGCTAGCCATTAGCCATATGCAGAAGATTGAAACTGGACCCCTTCCTTATATCATATATAAAAATCAACTCAAGATGGATCAAGGACTTAAATATAAAACTCCAGCCTATAAAAACCCTGAAGACAACCTAGGCAATATCATTCTGGGCATAGGAACGGGCAAAGGCTTCGTGACAAAGACACCAAAAGCAATTGCAACAAAAGTAAAAATTGACAAATGCAATCCAGTTAAATTTAAGAGCTTAGGCACAGTAAAAGAAACTATCAACTGAGTAATGGACAACCTACAGAATGGGAGAAAATGTTTGCAAACTATGCATCTGACAGAGGTCTAATATCTAGCATCTAGGAACTTCAACAAATGCATAAGAAAAAGACCAATCCCATTAAAAAGTGGGTGAAGGACATGAACAGACACTTTTCAAAAGAAGACATACATGTGGCCAACAAGCATATGAAAAAAAGCTCCACATCCCTGATCACTAGAGAACTGCAAATCAAAACCACAGTGAGATGCCATCTCACAGCAGTCAAATAACTGTATTAAAAAGTCAAAAAATAACAGATGCTGGAGAGGTTGCAGAGAAAAGGGAACACTTACACATTGTTGAGAGTGTAAATTAGTTCAATTTTTGTGGAAAGCAGTGTGCCAATTTCTCAAACAGCTAAAAATAGAACTACCATTTGACCCAGCAATCCCATTACTAGGTTATATACTCAGAGGAATATAAATCATTCTACCATAAAGACACATGCACGTGGATGTTATTGCAGCACTATTTACAATAGCAAAGATGTGGAATCAACCTAAATGTCCATCAATGACAGATGGGTAAAGAAAATGTGGTACATCTACACCATGGGGAATACTATGCAGCCATAAAAAAGAATGAGATCATGTGCTTTGCAGGAACTTGGTTGGAGCTGGAGGCCATCATCCTTAGCAAACTAATGCAGGAACAGAAAACCAGATACTGCCTGTTCTTTTATAAGTGGGAGCTAAATGATGGAAGCACGTGGACAAATAGAGGGGAACAACATACACTGGGGCATATTGGAGGGAGGAGGATGGGAGGAGGGAAAGTACCAGCAAAAGTAACTAATGAGTACTAGCCTTAATACCTGGGTGATGAAGTAACCTGCACAGCAAATCCCTATGACACAAATTGACCTGTGCAACAAACCTGCACATATACCCCTAAACCTAAAATGAAAGTTAAAAAATAGCAAAGGAGAAAATAGATATTGCAATGTCTTCCTCTTTTTCATATCAAAGGGTACTATATTGAGTCCAACCGAGATTATTTTTTTTCTTTTTTGTTTGAGACAGGGTGGAGTGCCTCCCAGGCTGGAGTGCAGGGGCATGATCATGGCTCACCACAGCCTCAACCTCCAGGTTCAAGCCATCCTCCCACCTTGGTCTCCTGAGTAGCTGCGGCACAGTCATGCTTCACCCTGCCTGGCTACTTTTAAAATTTTTTGTAGAGTCAGGGTCTCACTATGTTGCCCAGGCTGGTCTTAAACTCCTGTGCTCAGGCGATCCTCCTGCTTCGGCCTCCTAAAGTATTGGGATTGCAGGCATAAGCTACTGTGCCCAGCCAGGGAAATTATTTTCTTTCATATTGCTTTTAACTTTAAGGTTTTGAATAGATATTAACATGACACAATTTAAAACTTTTTTTTTAAAGTAAAACAATATTCAGTAAAATATCTGCTTCTAACCTCCATCCCAGTACCCTAGCCAGTCATGGGTTCTTAAAAAAAAGTCACCAATGGAAAGCATGGCCAGGCTGCAGACTGTGAGGTTCCTTCTCTTAGAACAGTGATTTTGCAGCACAGTGTGGGAATCTTCATGGTCTTGCAGGTGGACAAAGCCCTCTCCTAGAATCTGGCTACGGTCAGGGTGCTGTCTGTCTTCTCACTGTCTCCACCCTTGAGTTTGCATGTATGTGATTCAGTATGTCTTTTGAGGGTCTTCTACATATCAACCTTCCACAAAATTCTGAAAATCTCTCTCTCTCTTTCTCTCTCTCTCTCTGCGTGTGTGTGTATGTGTGTGTGTTTGCAACAGACATAAAAAGAGTCCATGAATTTTCTCTTTCCAGGTAGTCTGGGACACACCCCACAGCACTTCCCAGCCAAAGGCACCTGCCTGCTTGTTTTCCCTCCACATCTGCACTCAGGGCTGCACCTGAGCCATGGAAACCTCACAGAGAAAGATCTGGAGTGAGGTAGCCCAGCAGCTCTCACAAGCTAGCCCAAGCTGGGAGCCTGGAACCATGACAAACAGCACGTGGTCTATTACCATTATTTAGGCAAATTCTTCCAGGAAGCAAACTGATTGTTTTAAGAGAAAAATTACAAAAAAATAAAAATGGATTTAAGAAGACTGAGTTCATGAAAAACTTGAATGTGAACTACTTGACAATAATGCCATTTGTTTATTAAGAACATACAACCACCCAAAAGCATTACTGATAAAGTATAATTCCAAATCCCACTTTCCTTGACCAAGACTGAGAAGCAGCACCTGCGGCCACACTGGGCGCCTGCCCTGCCTGCTGGGGCTGAACATGCGCTCTCAGGGCCAATGGAAGTGTGGCGCCCAGTGCATGGACTCTGGTGGTGGAGGTCCTACTCACCACTCTCCTGAGTTTGGGGTCCCTTTGGCTGGAGTTCTGCAGCCTTTAGCAACTTTCCCAACCTCCAAAAATTGTGGCAGAGGGAGTCCCATCAAAGCCTCAAGGGGGTGATGTTAAATATCTCCCGGCCCCACGCTGTCCCCCAGAAGGAAGACGAGGCTGGTACAGTGACGCGATTCACATCTGGAGAACAAAGCGGCTTGGGAAGTACTCATTCAGTTCCGCTGCAGAGGAAGAGACAATGCATCTCATAGGCACAAATAGGGGGTGAAGCAGTCACCCCAGAGTCATGTGATGTCACTGGAAGTCCACGGCCTGGCTTAAGCTGTGACTCCCACGGTTCTTCTTTGGGGGTATGTGTATACCAGCTCTGAAACGGAGTAGGCCCTGGCCAGCAGGCAGAGCTGTGCCAGCGGCACAGTCCCTCTGGTGACAGCCCCGCCATGTGATGGGTTCCCACACGCTGTGGCTCTGGGCTCTTGTGATGGAATGTTACAGCTGGAGATTAGCTTCCTAGATCTGTGTAAGGGCTAAGGGGAGAGTTTTCCCCGCTCTCTGAAGGTTTGCTGAAAAATCAACTTGCAAAAGGCAGTTGAATTGGAGAAAAAGGGTACAGATTGATTTGATCCTAGTTTTATGTGGCATGGGAGCCTTCACAACGAGGAACCAGTCCCCACGGGGTTGGGAAGCTGAAACACCCTCTTGAGGTTCCACAAGCAGTGGTGGCTGGGATCCTGGCGAACCAGGCTAGAGGAGGGGAAAGAGGTCTTCTGCAGAGGGCAGTGTCTGCTCACCGCGGAGGACTCTGTGGGTGAGGAGTGTGCCACGGTCTTGGGCAAAGTCTGCTGGGCCCCCCAGGCAGACCATGGTTCTGCGAAGTCTGTCCCGGCGTGTTGGGTGTCCGCCTTCCTTCCTGAGATATGGGTTCAGTTAATGAAAACTCAGGGAAGGGACCAGAGGTCATTCCTTTCTTTTTTTGTGGGTCGGACTTGAAGGAGGTAAGGACACATCAGGAACTTTGGGAGAGACGGTGGGGACGGGGGAGCAAGAGGCCTTGAAACTCCCTTTCAGTGCCACTTGCACAAAGCCCAATATTTTGGGGTATTGGCTTCTGAGCCCCAACATCTGCTCTAGCAAAGTACCCTATACTGGGTGATTTAAGCAACAGAAATTAGTCTCGATTCTGGAGAAGTCTGAGATGAAGGTGTGGCAGGTTCCGGCCTCGGCCCGCGGGGCTGCTGGCCGTGCTTGGCGTCCCTTGTCTTGTAGAGGTATCGCCAGATCTCTGCCCTCATCGTCATGTGACATTCTGTGTGTGTGTGTGTGTGTGTGTGTGTGTGTGTGTGTGTGTGTGTGTGTGATTTTCCCTTCTTATAAGGGCACAGTCATGTGGAATCAGGGGTCCTATGCGCATATAACCTTATCTAAAGATAAGTGATTCTATCTGCAGGGACCCTATCTTCATATAAGGTCACATTCTGAGGTCTTGGGAGTTAGAATGTCAACATATAAATTTCAGTGGGAAGGACAGGGGTCAGTTCTACCCATAACAGGCTGTGAGCCTCTCAGGCACCTAGAGAGACCTTTCAAAATACACACGGGCCGCAAACCCACAAGCCCGTGTGCCCTGGGTCACTTTTCCAATGACTCCTCCCTGCAGGCCGCCCCACACCTCCTGGCTGCTCACCTGGCTGTGGCTCCCAGGCCCTGACCTTTGAAGTCACACCCCATGAGTCAGCACCGAGGTCTGCTGAAAGCTCCCAGTGGATTGTAAGTGCAGCCAGGACTGGGAACCTCTGCTCTAGCAACTCCCTCTTCTGCAGATAGGGAAACTGAGACCACAGTATCATGGCTTGCTCTGCTCCCTAGGCACCCAGAATTCCCAGCTGGGAGCTGGGCCGGTGGACACGGCCTAAGGGTCCTAGAGAGAAGAGGAGGCACCAGGGCACAGGCCAGAGCCTTGGGCTCAGGGCTCCTGGGGCTTTTCTGGGGAACTGGGATTCTTTTGCCTCGTTTCTCTCTTAATAACTCTTGCAGGAATTGGCACACTGGAGAATAACTCTGTAACTGTTTGTTGAATGAAAGGACAAAAAATTTTTTTTTTTTTTTTTTTTTTGAGACAGAGTCTCGCTCTGTCGACAGGCACCAGGCTGGAGTGCAGTGGCGCAGTCTCGGCTCACTGCAACCTCCGCCTCCCGTGTTCAAGCAATTCTCCTGCCTCAGCCTCCCGAGTAGCTGGGACTATAGGCATGCGCTACCACGCTCAGCTAATTTTTTTTGTATTTTTAGTAGAGACGGAGTTTCTTTATGTTGGCCAGGATGACCTCGATCTCTTGACCTCATGATCCGCCCATCTCGGCCTCCCAAAGTGCTGGGATTACAGGCTTGAGCCACCGCGCCCGGCCCCTGACAAATAATTTTTACCAACAAATAAACCTCCGGAATGGCAGAGTTGGAACTCATTATCCCAGCTAGTCGAGGCCAGTTGTGGCTATCGGGGCCCGGCCCTCTCCCTTGCAGAGGGCAGCATCTCCACCAGCTGTGTCTCTGGACTTTCTCCCCATCCTCACACCTTTTCCCAGACACTTGCCAGGCTGGGCTCCCTCAAGCTCCAGGCCCAGCACCGTGGCTCCCGGGAAGAGCACCTGGCCTTTCTGCTGAAAGCCAAGTTGCTGGGATCATACTAAGAATTCCAAGGGCTGGAAAGGAAGGAGAGGGTGAGGCTGGGCCCTGGTGTTGGCTGAGACCCTGGGAGGGTGCGGCCATCAGAGAACCTTGCCCCTACTCAGCCAAGGTCATCTCTGGCAAGGGCATGAGGCAGGAGCAAGCCCAGGGCTTCAAAAGTCCACGTAATTCAGATCAGAGAGTGCCCTCTTTCCCCACCTCTGTCGAATGCACTTTACTCTTTCCTTGCAGAAAATATGTGAGATATGAATGTTCCTCACAACAGTTTTTTTTTTTTAGAAAACAGGAAAGAGGAAAACAGCTGGCTCAAATATTTTGTTCAAATCCCAGCACTCTGGGAGGCTGAGGCAGGAGGATTCCTTGCCAGGAGCTGGAGACCAGCCTGGGCAACAGAGTGAGTCCCCATCTTTATAAAAACTAAAAATACATAAATAAAAATTTTAAAAATGTGTGTGTTTTTTTAGTTAATTACAAAAGAAGACGTCTGATTCTATTACTGATATAGTTTGGAAGGAAGGAAGGAAAGACGTCAACGGATACTAGCAAGAACGAAAAGCAAAGCTGGGGCCAGGCGAAAGTGCACCGCGAGAGCTCCAGTTATTTTGCCTTCTCTTTCTTCTTCAAGGGTCTTCATCTCGATGCAGTGGAGAGAAGAGAGGAGAGAAAGGGAGAGGGGAGAGAGAGATGGTGGTGGAGAGAGGCGGGGGAACAGCGAGGGAGAGAGACTGAGAAGCCACTGTGGGTTCTCCAACCCCGACACGCATGAACCAAGCCAGGCTCTGCCTTTCAGCTTCCCAGGTTTCCATCTGAGAGTACGAGGAGTAATGCCTGGAGCTTGCTTCTCTAACTTGCTGTGTCAGAGGCCACCACCTGTGTCTGTCAGCGGTGTATGGTGTACACCACATCAGCAGACAGTAGGCCCGGTCTGTGCCTACTAAGTACGTTCTGTGCCAATGACAGGCCCCATTCACAGACCTCACTCCGTCAAAATCCCATCGTGATTCGTCACCCAGATGCCCTCGCCCCTCTATGCCATTCATAAGGCATCACCCTCCCAGCCACCACTTCACTCACTCACATGCTGTCTTCTTTTGCATTGTTTCTCTCTTGATAACTGCTGCAGGGATTCACATACTGGAAGTTAATCTGTAACTGCTGAATGAAAGGACAAATAATTTTTACCAACCAAGAAATCTCTGAGGCCAGGCACGGTGGCTGGCGTCTGTAATCCCAGCACTTTGGGAGGCCGAGGCAGGCAGATTATGAGGTCAGGAATTTGAGACCAGCCTGGCCAATACAGTGAAACTTCATCTCTATTAAAAATAAAAAAAATTAGCCAGGTGTGGTGGCACGCACTTCTAGTCCCAGCTACTCGGGAGGCTGAAGCAGAAGAATCGCTTGAACCTGGGAGGCAGAGGTTACAGAGAGCTGCCAAGATTGCGCCACCGCACTGCAGCCTGGGCAGAGGCCCTATTGAAAGAAAGAGAGAGGGGGAGAGAGAGAGAGAGAGAGAGAGAGAGAGAAGGAAAGAAAGAAGGAAGGAAGGAAGGAAGGAAGGAAGGAAGGAAGGAGGGAGGGAGGGAGGGAGGGAAGGAAGGAGGGAGGGAGGGAGGGAGGGAGGGAAGGAGGGAAGGAAGGAAGGAAGGAAGGAAGGAAGGAAGGAAGGAAGGAAGGAAGGAAGGAAGGAAGGAACGAAGGAAGGAAGGAAGGAAGGAAGGAAGGAAGGAAGGAAGGAAGGAAGGAAGGAAGAAAAAGAAACCTCTGGAGCGGAGAGTTGAAACTCGTGATCCCAGCTAGCTGGGGCTCCTTAAGCATTCTGGAGTATGCCCTTGCCCCTTCCTGCAGTGTGGCATCTTTCTGTATCTGGTCTAGCATAAGCACATGGTGCCTTCCAGAGTCACAGCCAGTCAAGAGAGAAATGGGCTTTGGGGAGCCTGCAGTCCAGGAGGGAGGAAAAGAGCTGCTCCCCCAGCAGTGTTCACTAGCGTCCACCTTCTCCTCTTCCTCAGCAGTGTCGACCATTTACTGCCACTGAGGATCTGTGTGATGGTGCACGACTGAGGTGACCAGTCTGTGAATCCTGCCACTGAGGATCTGTGTGATGGTGCACCATTGGGCTGACCAGTCTGTGAACCCTGCCACTGAGGATCTGTGTGATGGTGCACCACTGGGCTGACCAGTCTGTGAACCCTGCCACTGAGGATCTGTGTGATGGTGCACCACTGAGCTGACCAGTCTGTGAATCCTGCCACTGAGGATCTGTGTGATGGTGCACCACTGGGCTGACCAGTCTGTGAACCCTGCCACTGAGGATCTGTGTGATGGTGCACCATTGGGCTGACCAGTCTGTGAATCCTGCCACTGAGGATCTGTGTGATGGTGCACCACTGAGCTGACCAGTCTGTGAATCCTGCCACTGAGGATCTGTGTGATGGTGCACCACTGAGGTGACCAGTCTGTGAATCCTGCCACTGAGGATCTGTGTGATGGTGCACCACTGAGCTGACCAGTCTGTGAATCCTGCCACTGAGGATCTGTGTGATGGTGCACCACTGAGGTGACCAGTCTGTGAATCCTGCCACTGAGGATCTGTGTGATGGTGCACCATTGGGCTGACCAGTCTGTGAACCCTGCCACTGAGGATCTGTGTGATGGTGCACCACTGGGCTGACCAGTCTGTGAACCCTGCCACTGAGGATCTGTGTGATGGTGCACCACTGAGCTGACCAGTCTGTGAATCCTGCCACTGAGGATCTGTGTGATGGTGCACCACTGGGCTGACCAGTCTGTGAACCCTGCCACTGAGGATCTGTGTGATGGTGCACCATTGGGCTGACCAGTCTGTGAATCCTGCCACTGAGGATCTGTGTGATGGTGCACCACTGAGCTGACCAGTCTGTGAATCCTGCCACTGAGGATCTGTGTGATGGTGCACCACTGAGGTGACCAGTCTGTGAATCCTGCCACTGAGGATCTGTGTGATGGTGCACCACTGAGCTGACCAGTCTGTGAATCCTGCCACTGAGGATCTGTGTGATGGTGCACCACTGAGCTGACCAGTCTGTGAATCCTGCCACTGAGGATCTGTGTGATGGTGCACCACTGAGCTGACCAGTCTGTGAATCCTGCCACTGAGGATCTGTGTGATGATGCACCACTGAGCTGACCAGTCTGTGAATCCTGCCACTGAGGATCTGTGTGATGGTGCACCACTGAGCTGACCAGTCTGTGAATCCTGCCACTGAGGATCTGTGTGATGGTGCACCACTGAGCTGACCAGTCTGTGAATCCTGCCACTGAGGATCTGTGTGATGGTGCACCACTGAGCTGACCAGTCTGTGAATCCTGCCACTGAGGATCTGTGTGATGGTGCACCACTGAGCTGACCAGTCTGTGAATCCTGCCACTGAGGATCTGTGTGATGGTGCACCACTGAGCTGACCAGTCTGTGAATCCTGCCACTGAGGATCTGTGTGATGGTGCACCACTGAGCTGACCAGTCTGTGAATCCTGCCACTGAGGATCTGTGTGATGGTGCACCACTGAGCTGACCAGTCTGTGAATCCTGCCACTGAGGATCTGTGTGATGGTGCACCACTGAGCTGACCAGTCTGTGAATCCTGCCACTGAGGATCTGTGTGATGGTGCACCACTGAGCTGACCAGTCTGTGAATCCTGCCACTGAGGATCTGTGTGATGGTGCACCACTGAGCTGACCAGTCTGTGAATCCTGCCACTGAGGATCTGTGTGATGGTGCACCACTGAGCTGACCAGTCTGTGAATCCTGCCACTGAGGATCTGTGTGATGGTGCACCACTGAGCTGACCAGTCTGTGAATCCTGCCACTGAGGATCTGTGTGATGGTGCACCACTGAGCTGACCAGTCTGTGAATCCTGCCACTGAGGATCTGTGTGATGGTGCACCACTGAGCTGACCAGTCTGTGAATCCTGCCACTGAGGATCTGTGTGATGGTGCACCACTGAGCTGACCAGTCTGTGAATCCTGCCACTGAGGATCTGTGTGATGGTGCACCACTGAGCTGACCAGTCTGTGAATCCTGCCACTGAGGATCTGTGTGATGGTGCACCATTGCCCTGACCAGTCTGTGAATCCTGCCACTGAGGATCTGTGTGATGGTGCACCACTGCGCTGACCAGTCTGTGAATCCCGCGACGCTGCAATGCTGTGCTTCGGTCTGCAGTCCTGCCTGCCTCCGGGGCTCCACACAGAGCTGGGGGAATCACCTCTCCAAGCCTCCCATTTACTTCCCCGGAAAGAGAAGACAGTAACTTACCTTCTCCCGGTTCAACGAGGCAAAGCTGGTTATTGTTATGATTAGAGATGAAAACAGATCTTTTGCTCAATCTTGGGACCTTAAAACATGTCCAAGAGGGCTCTAAAGGGATGAAGTTGATGGTAACAGCTTCCATTCAAGTTCTGGGAAAATAAATCTGTGCACACACTCTCCTGTCTGTCCCTCCGACTATAATCCCACAGAAATCCAGCCTTGCCTTCTCTCTGGAAGCCTTCCCAGAAGAGGCAAGCCCAGGTGTGCGCTGCACCTCTTGACCGTCTTGCCCTCTAGGAGCAGGTGTTTCCTGTCCGGGCAGTGGTAACTGATCACACTCAGCGCAGGGCCTGGTACACAGCAGGTGCACAATGCACGGGGCCAACGTGATTCCAGCTCACCCCAGACTCCCCCAGGCCTCGCTCACCTCAGTGAGATTTCACGAGCACAACTTGGATGCTGCCCTGTCGGGTACAATAATGGCTGAGCAGGTGTCCAAGCCCCACCCTCAAGGAGACAGGACAAACGTATGAAATGGCCCAGTGGCATACGTCTAACGGCTAAGTGACCCGTGTGGACAGAAGTCCTGGGTTTGAAAGTGGAAGGGGACGCTTTGGGAAGAGGCGGGGGCAGGCGTGGGAGCTGGGGAAGGTGAGCCTTCCTGGAGTGCAGGTGGGACTGGAGAGGTCGGCCCTCCAGCGGCAGCATACTAGTATCACCTGGGAGCCTAAAAAAGGCCCCACTCAGGCCCACTCTAATTTGGGATGGGCAGATAGGAAACAGAGCTAGGTGGAGCAAGTGGGGGCTTCCAAGTGGGGATGAAGCTGCAACACGGGCAGGCAGGAAGCCCGCCTCCTCAGAAGGAGCGCCCTTAGCAGAGAGCAAGAGGCAAGACCCAAGGACTGGATGGCGCTCTGCCTCTCCTGGTCTTTTCCACTCCACAGGGAGGCCTGGCCCTGACCTCCTCCTGCGTGGCTCCAGCAGGCTCACCCTAGCTGGTCCCCAGGAGTTTGGGCCACAGGACCGTCTCATGCAGACATCTCAGTCAAAGCCCATTCTGCGCCGTTTTGAGTGGGGTTTAGTCATGAGCATCTGTTGTTCTGAGGAACTTCTGCTGTGACTAAAACAGTTTCTTTTGAATTGGCACCTGTCCGTCGAGCCAGCCTCCTATCAAAGGCCATCTGAGGAAACGCAGACTGACAGAACTCTGCAAACCATATTTTCATTCACAAGTGAGTGAAAACTCCACTCTCTTACCATGTAGAGTAGTAACAGATTCTACTGCACACAGGTGTCTTACGATGCTGAAGAGTAACCACGAAGGAACCACCTGCGAACCCGAGGGGTCCACAGTTGCCTCCTGATTGTGCAGTGGTGAAACGAACGGGAGGGCCGTGAGCGCTGTTGACCAGGGCTGTGCTCCCCACACCGCATGCCTCTCACAGCTTCGGGGCTGATGCAGACGGTGAGTTTTCTTTGGAAAACTGATAACAAAGTGTGCTCCATGGGTCTTTCCTCTATCTGTTACATATACTTTAAAAAATTTAGTTGACAAAGATCGTATATTTTCAAGGTGTCATATGTAATCATTTGATGTATGTATACATTGCATAATGGTTATCCCAATCAAATTAATGAACTTGCCGTCACCGCCCCTACGGTACCGTAAATCCCCAGCACTTGCGTATCTTGTAACTGAAAGGCTGTAGCCTCTGGTCACTGTCTCATTCCTCTGCCCTCCAGCCTCTGGCAACCACCGTCCTACTCTGTTTCTATGAGTTTGACTTCAGAGTCCACAGAGAAGTGGGATTGAACAGCATTGTCTTTCTGTGTCTGGCTTAATTTAACTTAGCCTAAAGATCATCTATGTTGTCACAAATGGCAGGATTTCTTTTTTTTTTTTTTTGAGACGGAATTTTGCTCTTGTTACCCAGGCTGGAGTGCAATGGCACGATCTTGGCTCACCGTAACCTCCGCCTCCTGGGTTCAGGCAATTCTCCTGCCTCAGCCTCCTGAGTAGCTGGGATTACAGGCACGCGCCACCATGCCCAGCTAATTTTTTTTGTATTTTTAGTAGAGACGGGGTTTCACCATGTTGACCAGGATGGTCTCGATCTCTTGACCTCGTGATCCACCCGCCTCGGCCTCCCAAAGTGCTGGGATTACAGGCATGAGCCACCGTGCCCGGCCCGGATTTCTTTGTTTCTCTGTGGCTGCATAGAAGTCTGTGGTGCATATATAACACATTGCCTTTATCCACTCATCTGCCGATGGACATTTAGTTGTTTCTGTATCTTGGCTATTGTGAATAATGCAATGAACATGGAGGTGCAGACATTTCTCTGACATACTGGTTTCATGTGCTTTGGATAAATACACAGAAGCCAGATGGCTGGATCCTATGGTAGTTCCAGCTTTGGCTTTTTGAGAAATCTTTATAATGGCTTCACTAATTTACATTCCCCCCAACAGGGCTCCTTTTTCTCCAGGTCACCTCCAACACTTGTTATCTCTTGTCTTTGCCATACTAACAGGTGTGAGGTGAGACCTCCTTATGGTTTGGATTTGCCTTTCTCTGATGATTAACCTAGAAGAGAGTCAGCTGGGTGAGCCCTTGATGATGATTCCTCTGATGATTAATGACATTGAGTAATTTTTTATATATGTGTTAGCCATTGTGTATCTTCTTTGGAAAACTGGTCCTTTGTCCGTTTTCAGAATTGGGCTACTTTTGTTTGTTCTTTTGTTTCTTTTTTTTTTTTTTTTTCCTATGGAGTTATGTGAGTTCCTTACATATTTTGAATGCTAACCCCTTATCAGGGATGTGGTTTGCAAATATTTTTCTTCCATTCCATAGGTTGCCTTCTCATTTTGTTGCTTCTTTTGTTGAGCAGAAAAATTTTAATGAAGTCCCAAGTGTTTATTTTTGCTTTTGTTGCCTATGCTTTTGGTGTCATAGACAAAAAGTCATTGCCAAGACCAATGTTACAAAGCTTTCCTTCTGTGTTCTAAGAGTCTTATGGTTTCAAATCTTACATTTATGTCTTCAATGCATTTTGAGTTAATTTTTGTATATGATGTGAGATAAAGGTCCCATTTCATTCTTCTGCATAGGGATATGCAATTTTCCCATTGCCATTTATTGAAGAGACCATCCCTTCCCATCTGTTCTTGGTCCCTTTATTGAAAATCAATTGACTATAAGGTGTGAATTGATTTTTGGGCTTTCCATTCTGTTTCATTGGTCCAAATGTCTTTTTATGCTAGTACATCATTTTGATTACTATGGTTTTATAGTATATTTTGAAATCAGGTAGTGTGATGCCACCAGCTTTTCAAGGTTGCTTTTGCTATTTGGGGTATTCTGTGATTCTATTTTTAGAATTTTTTTTCTATTTTTGGGAAAAATGCCATAGATATTTTGATAGGGATTGCACTGACTCTGCAGATCACTTTGCGTACTATAGATAGTGTAAAAATATTAATTCTTCCAGTCCATGAACATGGGATACTCTTTCACCCATGTTTTTTTGTGTCTTTCTTTTCATCAGTGTCTTACAGTTTTTGGTATACAGATCTTTCATCTCTTTGGTAAATTTATTCCTCAGTATTTTATTCTTTTTCAAGCTATTATAAATCATTTTCCTAATTTCTTTTTGAGTAATTTATTTTTAGTGTATGGGAGCACAACTAATTTTTATGTGTTAATTTTGTATTCAAAATCTTTACTGAGTTCATTTAGTAAGTGCATTATTCATTAGTTCTAAGAGTATTTTGGTGGAGTTCTTTTGGGGTTTTCTATATGTAAGATCATGTCATCTGCAAACAAAAAATTTCACTTGTTCCTTCACAAATTGGATGCCTTTTACTTCTTAATTTTTTTCTATTTGTTTTCCTTGGGGCAGATGTGATGATATAGTTGATGTAATAGAGGAACTTAAAGTTTGACATCCAATTTGCAGAAAACTGATTATTGTTTTCCAGCATCTCTTTTCCGTCTCCTACATAGAATTTTTAGCTGGGGAAATTTTCATTGTCTCATACAGTTCAATGTGGCCATGTGATGTTTTCTGGAGAGTAGAGGCAAGTGGTTGACACTTTCGATTCTGGCTCGTGCCCTTAAAGGGAGGGATCATGTATTGCCTCTCTTTTCCTCCTTCCCACTGGCTGCTCTAGCAGGAGCTGGTGCAGAAATCATGGCCTTTGAGATAAAACTGAGGAGGGAAGAGGCTCATAATGGAAGGAATCCAGGTCCCAAGTGATAGGGAAGCCCCCACACCAGCCCCAAACTTGCTGCTCAGACTCCTGTGTAAAGAACAAATGCATAAACCTTCATCCTGTGGAAGCATTGATCATTTAGGTCACAGTAGCCTAGACTTATCCTCGCTAATTAATACACCGGTAATTGAAAATCCTGAACATTTCTAGCATGACTTTTTCTGGCCCAGACACCAAAAACAAAACAAAACAAAAACAAACAACAAAAACAAGAACAGATGAACTTGACTTTCTCTAAGTCACATGGGGAGTTAACTGTTCCTTCATGGCAGAAGGGCTCCCTCAGCTGACTCTATTCTAGGTAACAATGAAGCACAACAGGTTCTGTCTTTTTCTACATCAATCAAGATTATGGTGTTTTTCTTAGTGACCAACTTCCTGCTGTGACCTGAACTCCATACAGAACAGCCTTTTGCTTTTGGCCATAGGGAAAGGGCTCCCAAAGCAGTGTCTCCTGGAACCCTTTGGTCAGGAATGCAAAGACCCCTGAGGGAGACAGCACAAAGATGTGGGTTACACAAGCATGTGAAACAATTGCTATCAAATTGCTTTTTTAGGATAAGCCTAATTGTTTTTTTAGGATAAGCTGCAGGGCTTAGGGAGGACTTCAGGAAACAGGACAACATCTGCTGCTGAGACCCAGAGGGTGACCCCTGGCAGGCACCTGGGAGGCAGAGGTATTCCAGTTTCTTCCCTCTCTTCTAGTAAGTGCTGGGCACAAGAGGTCTGGACAATGGCACCTCTTTTTCCCATCCAAGTTCTGGCCTATGAGTCAAAATAGTCAGCAAGGTGAAGTGTAATTAATTAAGCTGATATTTTAAAGTGTGGATCATCTGTGTAGACAATCCCATTTTGAGTCCCAGAATGAGGCAGCCTCCCACTGCACCCGTGGAGGGACAAAACAGAGCACACCCCTTAAGGACGGCTTTCTGCAGAGGAACTCCTGCAGCCGGCCCCAGCTCTTGGAAGCATGATGGCCAGCAGCATCCGGAAGCCAGCAGGTCCCCTGACACCCTGCTGGGGAAGTGCCTTCTTTATGCAGAGCCTTCAGCAAGACACCTCCTTGTGCACACCTTCCCTGGCATGCCTGGGGGTCATATTCCAGCAAGTTCTCTGTAGGGATTTCCTGCCAGGCACTGGGCCAGGGTCATGCTGTCTCCAGCAAGGTCTGGACTTAACCCTGAGGAGCGGCTCTTCCTCAGGCGCTCTGTCTCAGGAGTCACGGCTGCTCCCTAAGTCTGCCCTTCCAACTCTTAGATTCTACAGGCATTTGACTGTCTTATCTCTAACCTTCAGGATCTAGAAGCGAGATCATTTTTGTATTGATTGGGTCCAAGGAGAAATGCTGAGATACCACGTCACGCCCACTAGAATGGCACCATCAGAAAGATCACAGGTGCTGCGGAGGGTGTGGAGAAACCAGAACCCTGGTACACTGTGGGTGGGAATGTAAAATGGCACAGCAGCTTTGGACAACAGTCTTGCAGTTCCCCAAGCAGTTAAACATGGAATTCCCATGTTGCCCAGCAATTCCCTCATATACCCAAGAGGAATGAGAACATGTGTCTGCACAAAAACCGGGGCATGAATGTTCAGAGCAGCATTATTCATAATAGCCAGAGTGGAGACAATCCAAATGTCTGCCAACCTATGAATGAATAAGCAAAATGTGGTCTCTACTAAAAACCAACACTATTCAGCTCTGAGAAGGCATGAAGCACTAACACATGGGCCAGCATGGATGAGCCTTGAAAACATTCTGAGTGAGGGAAGTCAGGCATGAAGGCCACGTATTAGGCCAGGCATGGTGGCTTCATGCCTTTGGGAGGCTGAGGTGGGAGAACTACTCGAGGCCAGGAGTTTGAGATCAGCCTGGGTAATGTAGCAAGACCCCGTCTCTACAGAAAATAAAAAAATAAGCTGAGAACAGTCAGGCACCCTGTAGTCCTAGCTACTTGAGAGGCAGAGGCTGGAGGATCATCTGAACTCAAGAGGTTGAAGCCACAGTGAGCCAAGATGGCACCACTGTGCTCCAGCCTGGGTGACAGAGCAAGACCCTGTTTCTTAAAAAACCAAAGGCCATATATTGTATAATTCCATTTATATGAAAGTTCGTAGAGACAGAAAGTAGATTAGTGGATGCTTGGGCCTGAGGGAGACAGGGCAACGGAGTGGGGGAGTGATAGCGTACAGGTACTGGGTTTCTTTGTGGGCAATGAAAATGTTCTGAAATCAATTGTGGTATGATTGTGCAACTCTGTGACTACACAAGAAGCCACAGAATGGCTCATGCTGAACAACTGGATTGTTTGGTACATGAATCGTACCTTAACAAAGCTGTCAAAAATAAATCACCCCAGGGGAAACCAAAAGGAGAAACTCAGACCTCGGTGGGGAAGGTGGGAGGCCAAGTGTGCGCCAGAAACAATCAGCCTCCTGCCATGGCGGGGAGGGCATGAGGGTCCCCCAGCAAGGGGAAGGGAAGAAGGGAAGGCTTGGGTCCCAAGGCTGCCTCCCAGGAGCGGAGTGACCACAGGCCACCACATGGTCTCTCAGGCCTGTCCCCTCTGCAGCATGGGGACAAAGCCTCCTATTTCACTGGGATGCAATGAAGCGTCAAACATCTTTAAAGCCCTTTGTAACGTGAATTATATAAATACTGATGAACAAATCCTTTGCAAAGAACTCTTAACTTCCCCTAAAGGTACTGTCAATCATTTTTCAAAGGGAAATTATTCATAAAAATTGACAGCTCCTGATTTGGGTCACAGAGTAGCCATTTTCCTCTTCAGTGTCAGGCAGCAGATGTTCACTTTCTCACATTTTTCCATTTAATACAGTTTCTTGCAACTGTTTGGCCAGTAGATAGTATGGACATAAATCTACGGCTGCCTCTCTGGAAATACTCAAATAATTCGTTTGCGAATCTCCAGACCACCATTCAATTAATGGACACTTTTCTAAGCATTTTTGTCTTTTCAGTAAATAACATATTTTGATAACATAATGTTTAAAAGGGCTAAGTGACGGCAGTTTTTAATGGCTCTTGATGTATGAAACACCTTTCTCTAAAGGACGTAGAATATATCTGCTTTTGGAATAAAAAGTACAAGTGACACTTAGAGAAGGTCCTTTGTTTTTAACAAATGTCAAGATTCCTATCATGTACCATATTGCAGTAGTCTGAAAAAAACTTTAGACCTGATTAAATAAACTGGTCCCAGATTACACAGGCGGAAACAACGCTTTACCATGCCTGTTTCCCACTTGAGAAGACCCAGCTCCATGCATGAGTGGGAACAGTTCCTCATACATTGCAAAGGAGTCACAGGGTCATTTCTGTCTTCATAACCTCTCTGAGAAAGTGGTTTGTGCTCTTCTGACACAGGAGGACACTGAGGCTCAAGTTCACAGAACCAGCAGTTAGACCATTCAGTCCAGAGTTTTACAAGATGCCACTTTCGCTATTTGTTGATATCTGTTACTTACATCAAAAGCGGCTAGTGGCATGCCAGCCCAGCTTCTAACATAAAGCAGTCTGGACGTGTGCAAACATTCATGCCACCTCAACCTAGGTATTTCTCTGATCATGGGTCGGGCTTGGGATGTGGAGCTGTTGAGATGGCCCTTGTGCCCCTGGAGATTCCACGAGGGACTGAGCTTGCAGAGACAGAGGTGAGCACTGGCACTTCACCCGGGAGTCATCGGCCTTCTGGTAGAACACCACTCTGATTCCTCTGGGAGATCACCTTCTCCCAGCACTTCCAGAGGCGTTGACCTCACACATGCTTCCAGGGTAACCTGACTGGCCCAAGCCACGCAGGGTGCTGCAGGCATTAGCAAGGTGACTGCCGCAGGCTGCTTCGTGCTGCTGTAACACAATGCCAAAGACTAGGTAATTTTCCATGAGCAGAGATGTATTGGCTCACGGTTCCGGAGGCTGGGAGGCCCAAGGTAGAGGGGCTAGCACCTTGCGAGGGCCTTCTGGCTGTGTCACCCCACAGCACGAGGGCTCAGAGAGGGGTAGAGAGAGCAAGAGGCCAAACAAGTCCTTTAGTAAAGAGCCCTCTCCTACAGTAACAGATTCGCCCAGTCAGGACAGAGCTCCCACGGCCTGATCACCTCTTCGAGTCCTGCCTCTTATCGTGTTACAATGGCTATTAAATTCCAACAGGAGTTTGGGAGGAGACAAACATTCAAACTGTAGCACTCATCTCTCAGCATGGGTTCCTGTATGCAGCTCACATGCATGAGCCACCAGCAGCTACTGCTGGGATTTCTGGGGGAAATCCAGACCCTGCAGTTCTTTCTGCAGGACTAGAAGCTGAAAGAATGCATTTCTCACAGTTCTGATGGAGGAGTTGAGTTGGAGCCACAATCCCAGATAGCACTGAGTGCTGGGTCCAGCTGTACCTGAAGCCACTACTCTTGTCTTCTTTTACTGTTTTTACTTTGAAATGATAGGAGACTTAGAAGATGCAAAAGTCATAGAGGGTCCCCAGATACACTTCACTCAGCTAACCTCTTATACAGCCACAGCACAATGATCAAAACAGATTCATATCTGCATAAAACCAACTACAGATTTTCCTCGTGTTTCATCCATCTGGGTTTGTCTAATTTTTTTTCATGAGTGTGATGTTCCCAGAACTGGCATGTCCTCCTCAGGGAGTGATGTCAGGAGTGCCTGGTGTGGATGTGTCATTACCACTGAGGTTCATTTTGATCTGAGGGTGGCCCCTGCCAGGTCTCTGTACTGTGAAGTTACTGTTTTCCCGTTGGGAGGTGCTTTTAAGCTATGCACATATCCCATTCCTTAAACCTTTGCCTACCAATTTTAGAGTGTCAGGGGTCTCGTCTGCAGCAGCAGGTGCTCCAGCTTTGATCTCCCACCTCCCACCCACATTTGTGGAGATTCTTCAAAGTGCCCCTTCTCACCCGCTTTGTTGCTTGATTTCTTTCTATTAGTATAGACTCATAGACTGTTATTTATTCCATGGTAAAAATCCAACACTACTGCTATTTTTTCACTCCAGTTGCTCCCCGGGGCCCCTGTAAGCTCCTCCAGGCTGGCTCCTGTGCCCTTGGACACAGCCCCATGCCTTCAGGAGCGCATCCTTATGTGCTGATGTGAGAGGCTCAGGACTCATCTCACATTTTCCCTGCCCAACCCTGGAACTAACCACTTCAAGGAGCCTTTTCCTTTCATTGAGTTTACTCTGTTCTTTTATGTCAACTCGGCCCATCAATGTTTAAGCCAGCTGGACTTCCTGTGGCCCCACAGCTGTAAGGAGCAGGGACAGAGACACTTCTTGGGACATGCAGGGAGCTGAGTGAGCCTCCACTTGTGTGGACGAGGAAGGAAGTGCTCACCTGGGAAGACCTGGGTGGTTTTCCAGGTCCTGCCTGCTGTCCCTGCCCTGAGCTGAATCATAAACCAGATACCTTTCAATAAGCACGGTGCACACGCCATGAGTGACTCGGACAGAATGGTTCTTTCAGAGGTGCCATGTTTTTTTTTTATTGAGGAGCACAGACTGAGACAAAATCATCTTCCAGTGACATGAGGTTTTGAGGATCATACTAAAGAGAAGACAGGAAAACACCAGTAATGGTGAAGGTCTTGAGAAAAGGACAGGACCCGCAGATAGTGAGAGATCAGGGGAGGCCCCGGACTTCTTTCCTCCTTTCCTTTCCAAACGTCCCAAATGTGCAATGCATCACCTGAGACAAGGCAGAAAGCATCGAGCTCTCTGTTCATCTCAATTCAATGACAAGTAGAACTTGCTATTTTTGAGATGGGGTCTCGTTCTGCAGAGTGCAGTGGGGGCAGTCATGGCTCATTGCAGCCTCCAACTCTGTCTCAAGCAACCCTCCTACCTCCGTATCCTGAGTGGCTGGGAAGACAGGCATGCAGCACCACACCTGGCTCATTTTTAAAAGGCCTTTTATAGAGACAGGATCTTGCTACATTGCCCAGGCTGGAGTGCAGAGGTGGGATCATAGCTCACTGCAGGCTCCAACTCTTGGTCTCAAGCGATCCTCCTGCCTCAGCCTCCTGAGTGGCTGAGACTCCAGGCATACACCATCATGTCTAGCTAATTTCTTAAACTTGTTGTGGAGACAGTCTTGTTTTGTTGCCTAGGCTGGTCTCAGACTCCTGGCCTCAGGTGATCCTCCTGCCTCGGCTTCCCAAAGTGCTGGGATTATAGGTATGAGCTGCTGTGCCCGGCCAACAACCAGAGCTTTCCATGGACCTTGTGCTTTTGGACCTTGGGTAATTTCTGCAGGTTAAGCCATCCCGACCACTCTGAGAACCTACCCAGGGTTACTCAGCTGTGACTTCAGGTCACTCATAAGCCCACTGGGTAGCTCCACCCGTGGACAGCTGGATTCATTTGTGTCTGTTCTCCGAAGTCATGGATAAGCTGACAGAAGGGAAAGAAAACAGGGAACCTCCACTTCCCTGGGCAAGTTGGAAAAGGGCGAGGTGAGGGCAGGATTCCTTCTCGCCGGACGTAGCACATGGAGCCGGACCTACTCCTTCAGCTGGGAGACCTCATACAGGTATGCGGCCAGCATCTTGGTTCCCTCTATGTAGTTACGCCTAGTAGAGAGGAACACAGCATCATGTTAGTTGGTGTCATGGGCCAACAGCCAGGCGTGGGGTAACTCCTCCCGAGTCCAGACACACTCTGCCTTCTTCCTGGGGAGCACCCCCATCCCAGCCTGGGGGCCCTGAGCCCTGCTTGCCTTCAGAATTCAGCCCCTCAGTTCTAAAGTGCAGCTTGAGTCTGACTGCTGAGCCCAGAGACCAGTCTTGGTCCCCTATTGCCCAGATAGTAAATGTCAAGCTTGGATTGTGGGCTCCTCCCATTGCCCACTTGTCTCTGAAGACCAGGCCTCCCCGCCGCTCCCCACAGCCAGGCCTCTGTCTCCCCATCTCTCCTTCCTGAAGGGTCTTTGCCTCTGTCTTAGTCCCTGATTGTCTGCCTTGGTTACCCCAGGACACATCCTTGCCTTCTGCCCTCCTCAGCAATTCTAGGGGTCAGAGGCCTCTCCTAGAACTGCCCGAGACCCCTGCCTGCTGGGCCCCTCCTGCTCTCAAGACCGGCTCAGAGGCTGTGCCTGCCCTGTTGTGGGAAGAATCCCCATCATGTCCTCCCAAGTCAGGGATGTGTCAAAGCAGCAACGCATGCAGTTAGTGATGACACTGCAATTTCTCAAAAAGGAAACAGAAAAATGAACAGAAAAAAAAGGAAATGGAGAGAAGGTAGATGAAGTACAGAGACAGACAGAACCCTGCATGAACCTTGCCATTAGCACCCCTCCTGCAAGCCTCGTCCCGCCTCCCATCTGATGTTCTCACTTCACACAAATACAGGAGGGCAGGTCATGGGGTTATCACCTCCACCTGCTTCTCTCAGAGGTGAGGCTGCACATGGGAGAAGGGGGCGCATGGGGGCCAGAGGGAAGCTGTGCAGGAGACGTCAACTGGGGGCTCTCCCTGGCCTCTCACCTGTTGAGCTTCTCATTCTGGGAGTGGGCTCCATCATCTGCCGACCCCACAGGCAGCAGCATGACATTCTTGCCTGTGGCCTCCTGGAAGGTCAAGGTCACAGGAATACTGCCACCTTCCCTGGTCAAGTCTGGCTCAACACCAAAAACTGGGGGAAATGAAATAAAATAAATGGTGAGCTTTGGGGCCCCAGGGCTGGGGATCTGTCTCAGATCATGACTCAGTAGCACTCAGACCCTGGGCGAGGCCCTGGGGACAGCAAACCTCATACAAGCCCCGCCAGGGGCCCGGGCTCATCCCACACATTGGCTGTCCTCCTGCTGACTCAACTGCCTGCCCATGTGCCATAGCAGTGCCCGACGCCGCTATGTGCCCATGATGTAAGAGTCCTGTCAGACGCACGAAGGGCTCGACGCGCATCTGCAAGGGGAGTGTCCAACCTGTTTTCAGGGCTCTCCTCCCAGCCAGGTAATGAGGGTGACTGAAGTCGGAGACCCACGGCTTCCCACCGTGGCCCATGTACACCTTGAACTTGTTGGGGCTGTGGAGTTCCGCAAACTTCTGAGTTAGGTAGCTTGTGACCTAAACCGCAAACAGAATGGAGACATACAATGCTTTAGAAGCTTGGCATCTGACCCAACGCCTGTAGTAGGGCTCTACAGCAGGCCTCCGTGAGCCTGGGACAGGTCCGCCAGCAGGGCTCTACAGCAGGCCTCCGTGAGCCTGGGACAGGTCCGCCAGCAGGGCTCTACAGCAGGCCTCCGTGAGCCTGGGACAGGTCCGCCAGCAGGGCTCTACAGCAGGCCTCCGTGAGCCTGGGACAGGTCCGCCAGCAGGGCTCTACAGCAGGCCTCCGTGAGCCTGGGACAGGTCCGCCAGCAGTGCTCTACAGCAGGCCTCCGTCGGCCTGGGACAGGTCCGCCAGCAGTGCTCTACAGCAGGCCTCCGTGAGCCTGGGACAGGTCCGCCAGCAGTGCTCTACAGCAGGCCTCCGTGAGCCTGGGACAGGTCTGCGACGGTCTATGCTGAATCTATCATGAGCCTCATTTTCTGTACCTTAATGCTCAGCTACATAACTAGAGTAAAGAAACAGGGGATTTCTTATCAAAAAATAAAACCCAGTGATTTCAAGGTAAAAGGCAATGTTTTAATTTCAAGCAATTCACTCTTTCCAAAGATCTTCCAAATGATGATACTATTTAAATTAAGTTTGTAAACAATGTTCCCTGATCTGCTTTATATTATGGGCAGAATGTCTGCATGCCCCAAAGTCCTAAACTCCAAGTGACTCCATTTGGAGATAGGGACTTCACAGAAGTAACTAAGGTGTGAGACAAAGTGACAAACGTGAGAAGCTGCGTGTGCCCCGTTCTGCTTGCCAGCCTCTTCACAAACTCAACCCTACCCCTACCTGCAGCTTTCAGGAAAGATGTTTTGAAGATAAAACAGGGGAGATCACACACTGCCCCCTCTCTTGCCTGAATCGCTGCATTCCTTAGGAGATAAATGACCCTGCCCTTGTCTTTTCCCACAGGTAAGATAGCGTCTGACAACCTGACTGCATTAGTGGCTGTGCCTCTGTGACCTATCATCACACGTGCTCTTACGCCGAGCATTGTGGCTCTGCTGGAATATAACATCTGAGCAGGTGCAATGTCATTCTGCATGCATTCAAGCTCCGCCACCGGCAGATGAACTGTGGGCTGAGTTGCTCACTCTCAGAGCAGCCCGGCCAACTCTCCTGAAGGCTGCTCCTGGGCCCCGGGCCGCAGTCTGCAGACCTCAGAGAGAGGCCTGAATAAAACTAACTTGAATTCTTTAAAAACTTGGCTTTTTTTTCTTTGGTACTTTTTTCCTTTTTCTAAACCTTATTTAGACAAAGGTTAAATGAGGCTAGAAGGGCAGGATTCGACCTGGGTGAGAAGACACCGAGAGCCTGCCCTCCGCCACATGAGGACATGTGGGGGCAGCGGCCACAGCCAGACAGAAGCCTCGTCAGATGCCACAGCTAGGGCAGCTTGATCCTGGACTCACCTGCCTCCGAAACAGTGAGGAATCCATTTCTGCCACATAAGCCACGCCTCCTGTGATCTTTATTGTGGCAGCCTGAGCATAGTGAGGTGCTTCATAAATGACCACAGGCTACATTGCATCCGGACCCAGGACAGGGCCAGGCGCAGACCCAGGGACTCCTCCTCATGCTCAAACCTCAGTGTTCAGCATGGAGGGCTAGCCCCAGCCTCCTGTTCCCAGTGGGAAGACTCCGACTCCACCTCCCCATGAATACCAGCTGAGGAAGACAGTCAGAAGCTGGGCTGACCTCCAGCCATCAGAGTCCCCTTCACGTGGCACCATGGTGGGGGTGGCTCCAGGACTTGGACCAGAACATGCTTGGCCCAATGTTCGTGTTTGGCCTGGAGCCTTGGGTGAGGTCAAAGGCCAGATTTTGGCCTGCCTTCTCAGTAACTTCCATGGGATGCATTACCTCTGATTAGCTTCTGAACCACAAATGTCATTATTACTGACTTGGCCGAAGCCAGGAAGTCGGGGCATGCATGGCTGGGTGTTTGCCGAGTAAGAGCCTTGGTTACCCAAGTCTCTGCCCAGACACCTTGGCCCCACCCCGTCTCCCGGCCCCACATGCCTGCTCGCTGACGACTTCGGGAGTCATGTTTGGCACGAGCCTGATGGAGAACTTGCCGACCACCTTCCTGGGAATCACAGTCTTGGCCCCCGAACCAGAGAAGGCGCCTTCAATGCCATGGAGGGAAAGAGACGGGTACCGCCATCGGTGCATGAGGATGTCTTTCTGCAGAAAAATCAAGAGGGTCAGGGACACCTCAGGCACTCAGTGCCAGCCCCATCTGCTCACTGAGGAGACGGGAATGTTGTCTGGGAAATCAGCAGTGTGAGGCAGGGCCTGGCCTGGGACCCTGACACCACAGGCCGGAGGTCCAGACGCAGGGAAGCCCGCTCCAGCACACTCTAGAGCTGCAGCGACCCAGCACAAAGGAGGCCCCTGACTGGCTGCTCAGCCTCAGGTGAAGCATCTCACTCCCTCTCACTGCAGTGTGGGTGGCTCAGGTCCACCTGGTGGAACTGGGAGAGCCATGCTGGCCACTGAGTACCTGCAGAACTGGGCAATCAAGGTCTCACATATATTGGAGCTCCTGATGAGCCACAGGCATGAGGAGGAGAGGGGATGCAGCCCAGGCTGTGTGCAGACCTCTCCCAGGCCCATGGGACATGGGTGTTCGGCCCATTCCTACTGAGAGAGCAGAACCAGGATGATCGGCGCATCTGGTATGGCCTGTGAATGCCAATGATGCCGTCTCCTCAGACCACGGGAGCCCTTGCCTCCTGCTTCCCAAGTGTGTCATCAACACCATGACCTTCCTGCCTGCCCCTTCCCCCTGTGTCCCTGCAGCAGCAGAAGGCAGGTCAAGAGAGTAGGTGTGCCCCTGAAGGAGCTTCCAGAAGGTTCCTCAGTGACTTAGCCATTGAATGTGTAGATTTCTGTTTGTGAACCAAACAGCTCAGTGTTATCTGGGAGGCATAGACAAGGCCCAAAAACACCCTGCACAGAAGCAAACCCAAGTCTGAGGGAACAGGGGAGAGCAACAGACCCACCTTTTCCCCAGCCCCTCCTCCCTGCACCCAAACCCTCATTCCATGACATCTCTGTTCAGTCACTGCTGTTGGGGACCTTGTCTTCCTGTTCCAGAGGCTCCTCCCTGAGGGGCTGAGTGTCCCCCAACCTCCCTTGTCCCCTTGATGCCAGCCAAGGCTCTGGCGCCTGCAACAGCCTCACGGGTCTCCCAGCTCCACCGTCTCAGCTCCGACACCCCAACCATAACCCTTTCCCACTGTCACTGAGATCTAATGAACTCAAACTCTTGCTGTGGCTCATGTCTCCTAGGAAGACCTGGAGCTCCACGGCAGCCCCCAGGCCTTCAGGCTGGCACATCGGTCTTAGTGGCACATCACTCTGCTGCAGCCTACATGTCTGTGCTCCTGCTGACCCGGCACGCCAGCCTCACCCTGCGCCTCTGCTGGCCGACGGGACCCTCTGATCAGGGGCTCGGCTGCTCCCAGGACCACGACCCTCCCCTTGCGCAGGCCCACAGCCTCTGGAACTCCCCAGCATGGCCCTTGTCAGGAAAATTCCCTGACAATTTTCCAGATCAAAATCTGCTCTCTCAGGGAGCAAAGCAAGGCATTTCCCAAATTAAAGAGTTCTTGCCAACTCTGAAAGAACTCCTGCCTTCCAGAGTTCTTGGGTGTCTGTCTCTGGGAGACAAACCTCAAGGGCCCAGCCTGGCCTTATTTTCCTTGTCTCCCAGGCACCTAAGTGCTTGATTCAATGGCGCAGAACCTACCTATACCTCATAAACCTACGGCCTATTAGAAAAGTCATGACCCACTTTCCCCCTAACACATGAACATTCTACACAAACAGTTTCCACCCAGCACTCGGCCCTTGTGTGGCTTAATGGTCCCTGGGCCCAGCGGTAAGGAGGTTACTCTACAAACATGAACAGCAGAGCCGCTGCAGCAGGTGACAGCCCGTGTCCCCTCCGCGTGCTTCTCCAGATCTGATGGAATCAAAAGTGGATTCTGATATTTAAAAATCCCAACGACTAGCAAACTGTCGTGCCTGCTTTTGGAATGTCTTTGCTGTTTGGTAACTCAGGTGCACTAGACATTCCAGCTCCTTCCCTCAGGGACCCCCAGGACCCAGGGAAGTGGCAGGGCCCAGCCCTGAGCCAGCACCTTGCAGCAGTGCAGGAGGGTGTGTGCCCCCACATCCCTGGCAAACTCCTCCATGTCAAAGTCAATGTCATCATACAGCTTGTGCTCCTCTTCCGTCACAGCGGCCACAGCCTCGTTAATGCCGGGGATCAGGATGTTCCCCCTCTTGTCCACTAAAGAGCCTGAGGGAAGCAGAAGACAGTTACAGCACTCAGTGGGGGCTGCGCAAAGGCGAGCGCTTTTTCCTGCACCAACCCCAGGATCCTGGCTTGGGAGAGATGCAGCTTGGGCCCCACAGCCACGTGGCTGAGGGAGGGGACAAGAGCAGCCACCATGGTCCACAGAATAATGTTCATGGATGTGTCCCAGCATGCACTGCCTTTCAGGCACTGTCCAGGGCCTTAGGCTTAGCCAGTAATATAATCAGCAGAACGGCCAATGAGGGAGCAGTATGGGCATGCCCATTTCTCAGATTAGGAGACTGAGGAGCAGGTGGGGAAAGGGAATTGTCCTTGGTCACGGACCAGGAGGCAAACCAGCAGACTGGCTTCACGCAGCCCCACCCTGACAACCACCGCACTGCCCATGTGCCATTTTAATGGGCATTCCACAAGAAACAAGCTGCTCTGGAACTGACAGGGGTAAACTGTGGGTGTAACAGAGTGGACATCACGCGGATGGCTGGTGTCTGACGGGGGTAAACTGTGGGTGTAACAGAGTGGACATCACGCGGATGGCTGGTGTCCGACGGGGGCAAACTGTGGGTGTAACAGAGTGGACATCACGCGGATGGCTGGTGTCCGACGGGGGCAAACTGTGGGTGTAACAGAGTGGACATCACGCGGATGGCTGGTGTCCGACGGGGGCAAACTGTGGGTGTAACAGAGTGGACATCACGCGGATGGCTGGTGTCCGACGGGGGTAAACTGTGGGTGTAACAGAGTGGACATCACGCGGATGGCTGGTGTCTGACGGGGGTAAACTGGGTGTAACAGAGTGGACATCACGCGGATGGCTGGTGTCTGACGGGGGTAAACTGTGGGTGTAACAGAGTGGACATCACGCGGATGGCTGGTGTCTGACGGGGGTAAACTGTGGGTGTAACAGAGTGGACATCACGCGGATGGCTGGTGTCTGACGGGGTAAACTGTGGGTGTAACAGAGTGGACATCACGCGGATGGCTGGTGTCTGACGGGGGTAAACTGTGGGTGTAACAGAGTGGACAACACGCGGATGGCTGGTGTCTGACGGGGGTAAACTGTGGGTGTAACAGAGTGGACATCACGCGGATGGCTGGTGTCTGACGGGGGTAAACTGTGGGTGTAACAGAGTGGACATCACGCGGATGGCTGGTGTCTGACGGGGGTAAACTGTGGGTGTAACAGAGTGGACATCACGCGGATGGCTGGTGTCTGACGGGGGTAAACTGTGGGTGTAACAGAGTGGACATCACGCGGATGGCTGGTGTCTGACGGGGGTAAACTGTGGGTGTAACAGAGTGGACATCACGCGGATGGCTGGTGTCTGACGGGGGTAAACTGTGGGTGTAACAGAGTGGACATCAATGCGGGTGGCTGGTGTCTGGTGGGGAGGAAAGGGGAGCTTGAGGGGTGGCACAGGAAGAGAGGGCTGTGGGTGGCCTCACCGCAGGAAGATGCTGGGAACAGCATGATGGGGTGCTTGCTCTCAAAGAGCTGATCAAGCGGGGGGACATGGATGGGGCTGGTTATCATATAAGACAGATCAAAACACATGCCCTGCGAGAGATGTCAAATGACCACATCCAGAGGAAGGGCAGCAGCACATGCCTCCAGGGGCCTGGCCAGACGGGACCTGGGGCATCTGAGTTGACTACTGGAGGCAGGGCAAGGTTTCAACAGGTGGTGACAGGCACGGGAGGGTTTCAGAGGCAAAAATAAAACAAGGGGACCTCTCAGAGGGACAAGTGAGTGGAGGGAGGGGGAGGTGCAGTTGGAAACTGAGACACAAGTTGGGTCATGTGGAATGCTGAAATGCACCAAAGCTGATGACAGACAGCCTGGAAATCGTGCCCGTCTACTTTCCCTTAAACGACGACTGAACACCAATCCTACACTTACCCATCAGCAAGATGAGATCAGTCATGGCCTCATGCACTGAGCCCCCATACACCCCGGAATGCAGGTCTCTGTTGCTGCACTCCACCTGGATGGGAACAAAGGCCGCTGTATCTGGCTGCCTAGTAGGAGCTTATTTTTGTCATGTGACAGCGAATTCAACAAAGGGCATTTACAAGGCCTGACAAGTTTCCAAATCAAAATCTGCTCTCTCAGGGAGCGAAGCAAAGCATTTCCCAAATTAAAACCTTAGGCAGGAACAAAAAATACTCCTGCATATGCCAAGCACAGATAAGCTGGTAACACAAGCCACAGGTACAAGCATTCCACAGGGCAATCTGCCTACCACTCAGAGCCTTTTCTAGAAGTTTCATGAAGACCCTGCCCCTCTGCTGAGGGCAGCCCAACATGAATGAGACCTGCCACAGGCCCGGAGCCCGAGACCCGAGGTCAGACCTTACCCTTGCACCGAGCAGCACATACCCAGCAGCATAAAGTAGCTGCCTGCCGAGTGCCCGGCTCCTTGGCTGCAAATGGGCAGAGGTACAACACCCCTCCCAGCACTGGGGGTGACACGGGGCCACCTATAAATCCAGAATGGTGCCTTGCTCAGAGTTAGGGCCCAGGGTAGCAAATGCAGTGATTTCTAGCACTGTTCAGGTTATAAATGACGTCTGTAGACAGGACCTAATTTAATCACACGTTACCCCGTGGGGTATTGGGAGATGACCACCAGCCAGTGAGTGGCAGAATCTGGCCCAGGCCTGGCCTTTCCCATGCTCAGTGCTGCCTCGGTTTCTCTCTCTTTTTTTTGAAACAGAGTTTTACTCTGTCCCTCAGGCTGGAGTGCAGTGGTGCAATCTCCACTCACTGCAACCTCTGCTTCGCAGATTCAGGCAATTCTCCTGCCTCAGCCTCCCGAGTAGCTGGGATTACAGGTGCCCACCACAAAGCCTGGCTAACTTTCTGTATTTTTAATAGAGATGGGGTTTCTCCATGTTGGCCAGGCTGGTTTCAAACTCCTGGCCTCAAGTAATCTGCCTGCCTCAGCCTCCCAAAGTGCTGGGATTACAGGCATGAGCCACCAAGCCCGGTCTCGGTTTCTCTTTATCCCATGCAGTCAGTCACTTAGTCATGGGATAAGGAGCCTAAATGTTAATGTATAAATATTTCAACTTTCAGAAGGAAGTGTTTCTAATATGCTTTGCATGTGTCTGCATCTTCCGAAATGAACTCACATTTAATCTCCTCTCAGCTGCTCCAAGGCAGCATCACAAATCACACTGACTTAGCTTGATGCTGCTGAGATTAACTCCTAATCACTGGAGGGTTGCTGTCCACCTGGGGTCTGGAAGCTGGGAACTGGGGCACTAAGTGAGCCCTGTGCTTCTCATCCTGTGTGCCTGACTTCTGGGTCCTTGCCTTACTTTGGGTTTGGAAGAACCAGGAGACTCAGGTTAGAGAAAAACGAAGCCGTCGGACTGGGCACGGTACCTCGATGAAGAAGTAGCAGATGCCCCTGAGGCCGTAGGTGACGCAGGGCTTCTTCTTTCCCAGCCAGTAGTTGTCAGAAATGCAGACGTAGTCCACGTCCTTAAAGAAGCTGTCTTTCTGGGCGAAAATCAGCTCGTCCAGGCCCTCGGAGCCTGACTCCTCCATGCCTTCGAGGCAGAACCGGACATTGACAGGAATCTCCTGTGAGAATCGAGCGGATGCTCAGCTTTGCACTTTCCTTCTAGAAACCACACTCAGGATTACACATTTCAAATCTCCGGCCTTCTCTAGACCGATCACATGGGCCTCTATGGACACCTGTCGTCACCCCCTCCCCAGGCCCTGCCAGGCCACTGTGGCTCCAGGCCACTTTGACCAGTCCAGTCCCGCCAGGTGCGGCTCTCTGCAGCCACCCAGCGTGACCGAGGAGAGCTTCCGGGAAAGCTTGTGCTGCTCCCTCTGCAGCAAGGGCCACGACACAAAGAACACCACGTGAGTCCTGATTCTACCAGGGGAGCGACTGACGCAGGCGGCATGGCTCCTCCCATGTGACCTTGTGCTGCTCCCGGGCACAGAGGCGCAGCTCTCCCTGAGGGGCCCAGTGGCAACCTGCACACTTCGTCCAGTGTCTGGATCATGTTTTGTGGCTTCACAGCTGCTCTTCAGACTCTAGCCCCCACATCCAAAGGTGAAAAAATGAGGTTGTGCACAAAACTGGTGATTTGCCAAAGGCCACACAGGATAAAGAACAGCAGGGCCTAAATGAGGACTCAAGGCCACGGAGTCCTAGTTCAAGACCGCCTCGGCTGCCCCAGACTGCCCTGTTCGTGGATGTGCTTCCTCCCCCGCCGCCTCCTCCTCCTCTTCTGCCCTTCACATAAAATCTTTCAAAGGGCTCTCCCTGTGCATAGCCACCTGTCATCCTTGGTTGCCCCACAGCCCGAGGTGCCTCCACTGCAGCTGAGGCTGAGGGCTCCATGGGGCCAGAGTTTGGGAGGCTTCCGAGTTCCTGCCTAGCATGCAGTCTCCACTGCGCCAGGCCAGGTGGTTCTGGGCACCACTTTCCCACCATGTAAAGTGATCCCCTAGACCAGAAGGGCTGAGACCCTTTTCAGAATAACATTCCATGCTTTGACAAAAATGCTTATCTTATTATTTCATCAGGATACAAGATAAAAGCAAGATGCAAAGATGTCTACACAGCATGATCACAACTAGGCAAAAAGCAACAGAAAATCCTGGTAAATTTCAAAATACTAACTGTCTTTGGATTCTAGGCAAGTATTTTTCTCTCTACCTGTCTGCTTTTTAGCAAAACAATGAGTGGATATTTCACAGCTTTCTTTTGTTGAGGTAGAGTCTTACTCTGTCACCCAAGCTGGAGTGCAGTGGCACGATCTTGGCTCACTGCAACCTCCACCTCCCTGATTCAAGTAATTCTCCTGCCTCAGCCTTCTGGGAGCTGGGATTACAGGTGTTCACCACCATGCCCAGCTAATTTTTGCATTTTTAGTAGAGGTGGGGTTTCAGCATATTGGCCAAGCTGGTCTCGAACTCCTGACCTCACGTGCTGGGATTGCAGGTGCAAGCTACCACACCAGGCTGGAAAACACATTTTAAAAAACAGCATTTATTTTTAGGAGGATGTAAACCACACAGAGAGAGTGAGGGGCCTGTGTGATGTCACAAAGAGTGCGTTACGTTCCGGCAAGGAACCACACTCACAGGGACAGTCAGGGGCTGAAAAGTCACAATGTCACATTTCCTGAGGTGGCAAAAACCATGCTCAGTTGCCAATATTATGACCTTTGAGCAGCAATAAAACAATTAAACTTTGAATGTTTCCTAAAGCTGGAAAACAAACCTATACCCTTCAATCCGAGTCACCTCTGCTGACTGGGGGACGCCTGACTTCCCTTTCCTGGTGAGCTTTACAAGCTGTTGTGTGAACAGAGAGACCGTCTTCCTACGGCTCAGATGGAACCCAGGCCCAGGCAGGAGTCAGCATAGGGAGCATACCTGGTCTGTTTTCTGATACGCTTCCAGGGCATTCATCCAGCCGGCCACGGGGCCCTTATCATCAGTTGAACCTCTCCCATACAGCTTGCCTAGAACAGTAATCCACAAATTCATAAATTGACGATTACAATGAACCCAGAAGCAGCGTATCTCAAGTGCACATCTGATGAGCCCTTAGCAAAGCAAACATGAGGGAGGCTACCCCTTCCAATCAGGAGCCCCGAGTCTCAACCCAACACTATCATTAAATGTGCCAAACAATTCGCCATCATCGAAGAGATAAGCCACGTGGATGCTCCCACATCACCCCTTCCCTCTCCTACCGTGGTCACAGGGGCAGCGGGGGCACGGCTTCCTGCTGGGTTAGGGTGGAGACCTCCAGTCCCCACATCACCCCTTCCCTCTCCCACCGTGGTCACAGGGGCAGCGGGGGCACGGCTTCCTGCTGGGTTAGGGTGGAGACCTCCAGTCCCCACATCACCCCTTCCCTCTCCCACCGTGGTCACAGGGGCAGCGGGGGCACGGCTTCCTGCTGGGTTAGCGTGGAGACCTCCAGTCCCCACATCACCCCTTCCCTCTCCCACCGTGGTCACAGGGGCAGTGGGGGAACGGCTTCCTGCTGGGTTAGGGTGGAGACCTCCAGTCCCCACATCACCCCTTCCCTCTCCCACTGTGGTCACAGGGGCAGCGGGGGTACGGCTTCCTGCTGGGTTAGGGTGGAGACCTCCAGTCCCCACATCACCCCTTCCCTCTCCCACTGTGGTCACAGGGGCAGCAGGGGCACGGCTTCCTGCTGGGTTAGGGTAGAGACCTCCAGTCTAACTTCAGGAAGCTGCAGCCAGCTGCTTAGTTCATTAAAACCCACTTACCAGAAGCAGCGGGGAGCAATGCGGATGGGAAACCCAGCTGTTCAGGGACCTAAGGTGCCTTTGTCAAAAAAGGACCATAATCTCACCCCCGCACCATTGTGACACTTAACTTGACAAAAAAACAGAGAACTAGCATGTTTATCATTTAGCCTCTCCTTCTTTCTGTAGTTATCACTCTGAAAACTACAGACAAGCCACTGCTTCTAACCAGCGTCATCAGTCACCCCTCACCATCAGTGGCACCTCACCACACTTGCTTCTGAGGTAGCTGACAACACAAGCGGCAACTGGAAGACAAGGCCCCACCCCTCCTCCATCCTCTGCCACATGGTCCCGGCCTCATGGAACCAGACTGAGGAGGGAGCCGGCCTCAGGGCATGGCCCTCTGCTCAGCCTGGGTCTTCCCAGCCGGTCTCCCGACCTCCTGGGGCTCAGCCTGCTTCCCAGGTCCCACAGTCTCAGCATGACCCAGCTCACAGTAGCACAAGGCTGCAAGTCTTCACTACCTGGGGAGTTTTCTTTTATGAACGAAACCCAACTTTTCACAAAAACTGAAGATCAAATATAAACTCTTCTAAAAACATCCATATCCCTGTGACAAACACTGAACAACTATGGTGGCGGGCACGGTGCTGGCTCAGAGCTGCAGACAAATGTGACCTGCCCCCACCCTCCAAGGCTCCCTGACAAGGAGAGGAAGGCGATGCGGCTGGCAATGATGCTTCCCTCAGTACAGGTGCTCCTCTATGTTCCTCGACAGTCAGGAGCCTACTGAGGCTGGGACAGGGAGGGCTGAGAAGGTGGACGGAGACAGGCCTCACAGAGGACGAGGCAGCAGTGATGGGGCTGATGCCCGTGCAGGTGCAGTTCTAAGCAGCACAGGCTCCTGGGGGCTGCACGTGGTCCTGTGTGGCTGGGTACAGGTGAGAGAAGGGGAGGCAGGAGGCAGGCGAGGGGAGGGACCCTCTGTGCCATCCTGAGTCCTCCAGGGGGAGTCAAGGAGAGAAGTGGCATGCTGAGGTCACTCTGGGAGCAGCCTGGAAAAGGAGTGGCACCCTGAAGGCTCAGAAGTGGGAGCAGGACCCAGCACAGGGCAGGAGAGGGAGACAGGGGGCTTTAAACGTGGGAAAGGCAGTGGCCTGGAGGACCTGGCAGGGATGGGGACCCAGTTCCTGGTGTAGGTGGCAGAGAGATGGTGCCATCCACAGAGACTGTGAGACAGTGGACAAGTAGTAAAGACAAGGACTTCTGTTCAGAGAGAGCCAGTTCGAGCAGCGAGGGCCCAGCCAGCAGATATGCCAGACCATGCTCGAGGGGCGCACAAATGCAGAGAGGGTTAATCCTACAATCGACCGCAAGTCAGTAACTCCACTGTGACAATGACAATGGCATGGAATTACATCTCATCAAAAACCTTGCTTTCAGTAAAATCATTTTCAATTTTGCACAGTAATGAACACAACCGGCACTGAGGCAGGAAAGGTTAGAGCACAAAGGCAATGATCCAGTTGGAAGGGCTTCGATGAGAAGAGGCTGGAACTCAGCCCGGAGGGGCCCGCCACCAGGGCAGGATGATTCCTCATCTGGTCAAACACGGTCTTATGCAGGCACATGTAGAAATTCAGAAATGAAAGTGGAAAGTGGAAGGCCTCTACCCCAGAAGGAGCAGGAAGAAAAGAGGCCGGCCTGCAGGGTCACTCACAGCACAGGCCTCAGAAGGCCTGTAGGTGTCCGGCACACAGAAGCACTCAGTGAATAACAGTGACATTGCCACCCCCACCAGGGCAGCCGGGGTGAAGGAGGCCACTAACATACACCACAGAAGCAGCTGTCAGTCGGGACAGAGGAGGGGTATGAGAGGACAGGCTTTTCGGGACAGCCCTGTCCTGATTCAAAATGTGTGTTCTGAGGAGAAGCGTCAGCAGGAGAGGAAGCCTGGCTGGCCCCAGTCACCCCCAGTCACAGAGAACTCGTTTGCACATGTGAAAACAGGCTTTCCGGAAGGTCAGTGACAGAGGCACATGTGAGAAACCTCCATTTCTAGCTTATGTTAAAAATAGTCTGTACCAGGTACAGTGGCTCATGCCTGGAATCTCAGAACTTTGGGAGGCCAAAGTGGGTGGATCATCAGGTTAGGAGTTAGAGACCAGCCTGGCCAACATGGTGAAACCCCGTCTCTACTAAAAATACAAAATTAGCCAGGCATGGTGGCGCATGCCTGTAGTCCCAGCTACTTGGGAGGCTGACGCAGAAGAATCGCTTGAACCCAGGACACGGAGATTGCAGTGAGCCAAGATCTTGCCACTGCGCTCCAGCCTGGACAACAGAACGAGACTTGGTCTCAAAAAAATAAAAATAAAAATAAAAAAATAAAATGAAATAAAAACAGTATGTACTGGAAGCAGAGAAAACCAGACTAGCAGTGACTTTGCAAAGGTCAGTGCTTTTCCTCTGGGCACACACGGGCATGCAGTGCTCACCGTCTCGCTCCACCAGGGTGAAGGGCTCACTGTCCCAGCCATCCTCCAGGGCCGCAGGCTGCACGTCCAGGTGCCCGTAAATGCACACCGTCTTCTTCTGTGGGTCAGAGCCCAGACTGCCAAGCAGAATAGGAGGGAGCGGGATCTCCGAGCCATCAGGGAGCTGAGCGTAGAGAGGAAAGGAACCAAGGACAGCTTTTGTTGAAGAAATTCGGTATTTACAGTGGAGATTATTAAAAGACTTTGAGCTTTCTTATCTGTCCTCATCAATCAACCTCTATTGTGGAGTTTAAGAGCACACTGTGCAATGGAGTCACTGATTAAGAATTTACTTTCTTGTACTCCAGAGCACAGATACTCAATCATCTTTGCCAATTGCAGGCCGTTTGGTAAATTCTTTTATTTATTTATTATTATTATTTTTTTTTGAGAGAGAGAGAGAATTTCCCTTTGCCATCCAGTTTGGAGTACAGTGGCGTGATTCCAGCTCACTGCAACCTGTGCCTCCCAGGCTCAAGTAATTGTCATGCCTCAGCTGCCAGAGTGGCTGGGATTACAGAAGCCAGCCACCACGCCCGTTTACGTTTCTGTATTTTAGTAGAGACAGGGTTTCACTATGTTGACCCCACAGTGGTCTTGAATTCCTGAGCTCAGGCCAACCACTTACATCGGCTTCCCAAAGTGCTGTTACAGGTGTGAGCCACCGCACCCGGCTGGGTTTGGTAAATTCTGAAAGGCTGATTTTCTTTGACTTTTATATAACAAACATGCAGGCTGAGTTCGGGATGTAACTTAGTTTATTTTCTGAAATCATGGTTAAAATCAACGATAATCTTAAATCAGAAGATACATTTTTGAAATTCTGTACATAAATTATAATTATGCACACAAAGGGATATAAACCAAGATTTAGCCATTCTAAAAAGGTAGTGATAGCTGGTACTCCTTCTGAGCTTTGTCTGAAAGGCACTATAAGTGTTCCACAATCTCACAGGCATGGAGGACGGGAGAGGCATCCCAGCCCACCCCTGCATCCAGATGGAGGTGAATCAATCTTAGGTCTTTTCCAACTTTCACATCAGGTCAATGGTCTTCACCTTTTACCAGACCATGGCCTAGTTAGGGTGTATAAAACTCGTGTGGCCATGTAGCTCCTCTACCAGTCCTACATTCCAATAGAAAAAAACCCATGATCATCACAATGTGTCACAAGCTAGTGGCAGGGGATGGTTTTAGCTGTAGCAGGAAGAGACTGTTCATGCTAAACCATGACATGCCTACATATTAGTCTAGTTACTAGAAAATACTGTTCACAAAAATGGGTATTAATAGGCACATCACACAAACTAAACTGATAGTGAAGTTAAATGAACAGTTTGCAATTAAGAGGTAAAAGGAGCAGTCACTGAAATGACAACTGGATCAGGACAGCGCTGGTGATGGGCCTCCAGTCTCAGAGGACCCACGGCCTTGGCAGTCCTAGCTGGCCCGCAGCGCCTGAGTAGAAAAATCATTTTCAAATGACAACAGAGTTTCTCTAAATAAATTCCATGCAATACAGAGCTCCTCTAAAACACTTTAGCATTTTCTAAGAAACTGCTTGGGCCCATGGGTAAAATTGCTCTGATATGCCCAACATCACCTTTCCTTCATGGGCCTGAAAATACTCTGACTTCTGCACTGACATAGGAAAACACCCATCTCCACCTTCACCGCTGCATCAAGTCACCATCACTCTGAAAAACGGAATCCTACTGCCACATGGACATGTGGGAAGACAAGAGAAGATATGCGGTCACCCCACACTGCAAACGTCTCTTCAGATTTCCACCAGTGATATCTTTTAATTCCTTGATAAAAATCGGTGTTATGTAATTCAAAATAGTGTAACAATAATCTCGTTTTTAATGACAGGCCCTTTCTTAAGAACTGTACAGCACTGTCAGTGGTCAATGAAGTAAATGTAACTATTGTAATAAACAACTAAAAATGACTTGCCGCACCCCAATTTTTAAAAATATATTAGGAAAACAAAGGAAAGGGAGCAAAGTGAGTCTGACTCTAAAAAGAAACAACATGAAGAAACTTGGTTTATTCTCCCAAGAGTGGGGGAAAAGTTGTTGGGAAGCTATAATACACCCTAAGTCAATTATTAAATTTGTTTTCAGGAGAAAACCTCAAATGAACAGCACTACCTGGGGAATCGGGAGGCCTGGGCTTGAACCTGCTCTGAATGAGCCTTCTGTGGGCTCCCAGTGGACACCGTGCCTGGCCTCCCCTCTTCCCCAGCATGAAACTAGCACACTAAACTGAATGGCCACAGCCAAGCTTCTAGGGCTGTGATTTCAGCTTGACACCAAAATCATCAGGCCAAAGAACCAAGATAAGCCAAAGCTTGTTGTTAGATCAAAGAATACAAAAGAATATTACAAACTTTGAAAATATATGGCATGAAACATGCAATTAACATGAGGCTGAAATCATCTGAAATAAGCAAGTGAAATAATATACAGTAAGAGGCCGGGCATGGTGGCGTGACAATCTGGGATGCCAAGGTAGGTAAACTGCCTGAGACTAGAAGTTTGAGACCAGCCTAGAAATATGGTGAAACCCTGTCCCGACAAAATACAAAAAAAATGAAAAACAAATAAACAAAAACCACACACACACACACACACACACACACACACACATAGTAAATCCTCACTCAACTTCATGGATAGGCTTTTAGAAACTGACTTTAAGTGAACAAAACTACCTTATTCAAGGACCTTTTGTCATACGTTGTCTTGCTTGAAATTGCAGTTTCTAAGAACCTATGGATGACATGAGTACTTATTGTACCATGAAGTGAGATTGTTCATTTAGGAAGAAAACAAACCATTCTTACCTGTCAAAATCCTGCACTGAAAAGCAACCGACTGCAAAACAAAATAACTCTTACCAAAAAATGGCTCACACCTGTAATCCCAGCACTATGGGAGGCCGAGGCGGGTGGATCACCCAAGGTCAGGAGTTCAAAACCAGCCTGGCCAACATGGCAAAACCCCATCTCTACAAAAAATATAAAAATTAGCTGGGCGTGGTGGCACACACCTGTAATCCCAGCAACTCAGGAGGCTGAGGCAGAAGAATGGCTTGAACCCAGGAGGTAGAGGTTGCAGTGATCTGAGATCACACCATTGCACTCTTGCCTGGGGGACAAAGGGAGACTTTCTAAAAAAAAAAAAAAAAAGGGTATTTTTTTTTTGAGACGGAGTTTTGAGATGGAGTTTCACTCATTACCCAGGCTGGAGTGCAATGGCGTGATCTCGGCTCACCGCAACCTCTGCCTCCTGGGTTCAGGCAATTCTCCTGCCTCAGCCTCCTGAGTAGCTGGGATTATAGGCACACGCCACCATGCCCAGCTAATTTTTTGTATCTTTAGTAAAGACTGGGTTTCACCATTTTCACCAGGATGGTCTCGATCTTGACCTCATGATCCACCCCCCTCGGCCTCCCAAAGTGCTGGGATTACAGGCTTGAGCAACGCACCTGGCCAGTTTGTATCATTTTTAGAGGCACATGGATAAAGTGTAACTCCCTAGTTTGTATCATTTTTAAATGGACATGGATAAAGTGTAACTCCCTAGTTTGTATCATTTTTAAATGGACACAGGTAAAGTGTAACTTCCTAGTTTGTATCATTTTTAAATGGACACGGGTAAAGTGTAACTCCCTAGTTTGTATCATTTTTAAATGGACATGGATAAAGTGTAACTTCCTAGTTTGTATCATTTTTAAATGGACAGGGGTAAAGTGTAACTCCCTAGTTTGTATCATTTTTAAATGGACATGGATAAAGTGTAACTCCCTAGTTTGAAAGGTTACTGATGATGGCTGGGAGGAGAATCTCAGCAATCTTCTAAGAATGACTGTTACATTAACTTAGTCCTCAGTAACTGTCAGCAGTTCTGCTTCCTGGAGAAAAATGCTGAGTGCGACAAAACCTTTGCCCTGATCCAACTGAAGCAGTCATGTACAGAACTTACCATCCAAATTGGGCACGTCCTTTTTTGTTTGTTTTAAAGATGAGTGGGCTATCTGAAGGAAAAGATCTTTTAAGAACTCGTGGAGTCTTGTCAACCCCTCAGGCAGAATCTGTGGGGTTTTGCAATGCAAAGAATGTGGCCTCCCACCTTTTGTTTTCCGATGTCCACCAGCTCCACAGAGCCGCCCAACTGCCTGACGTCTGCAGCGGCAACCTCCATCATCTTCCTGATTTCGCCTCTCTTCTCGGGCCACGCGGACACGCTCTGGATAGACACCCATTTTGCAAGTTTCTGTGGTGGACAACAAGCAACGAGGGATTCTGAAAAGGTGTCCTTAAGGGAGAAAAGGCTTCCACAGTGTTGCCACATTCCAGGCACACATGGCTGGCTCGCCCTCTGCGGCTGCCGCACTTGAACAGGTGGACTCCAAGAAGGACAGACCCATCACAAGTGCTTTGTGTTTCAGATTTTAAAAATTGTTTGTACTAACCCTATACCAAGTACTAGAATACACATGAAAAATGTCAGAAGGTTTATTTTTAATCATTAAGGAGGAAGTGAATGTAAAATGTATCAGCTTCCATAAATAAGTTTTTATCTGAATCAGACTAAATTACAACTGAAAGATACAGAAAAGACCCACTGTTCCCACAGTCCAAATTAGCTGATTTATCATCCTGACAATGGCCAGATTTTCCAAAGTATAATTTTTAGAATGAGAATTCTAAAGATTTCATCTGAAATGTGTCTACGACAAAGAACTTTAAAGCACAATGCTGTAAGTTAACATCGAGAAACAGACTAATATATAACATTATTAAATGACTTAGAACATGCTTAATGCAAACTATTTAATCTGTAACTATCACAAGAAATTGATGGAGATGAAACAAAAATCTCAATCAGATTTGCTATTCTTAGAAACATGTATTGACACTTTCTGTCAAAAACCAAAAGTGTAAACTATACCATGCGAAGAAGCTAATGGAACAAATCTCTAGGCAGATTGTCTAACCCTGGATTTAAATGGCATAATTCATATTAGCTCTTGACAGTTTCTCTGGGCCCCGTGGGATTAAATCAGATTTTAATGTTTCCTAAAATGAATATTCCCTTACCTTAATGTAGCGATCCTGATTTTCATCAATATACTTAAACAGGGTAGCGAGGGCTGCCATCTTTCAACCAGACCCCAGACCGCAGATCTTGAACATTCTTGGAAGGAAGAGGAACTGGTCAGTCCTGTCTGCACTTGTGCAGAATTGTAAAGAGCTGCTCCACCCTCCAGGCCAGCATTGCAACACCCTCAGCCAGAGAGGCTCCAGGAAGTGACTGCGGCCTCAGAGACAAAAGCTTTGGGAACCAGTTAGAGGCTGGGACTAATCTTCCCTTCTTCATTTGGAAGGAAAAACTACACAAAATACTGTGTCCACAGGTAACAGAGGCAGGGCCTGGGTTGAAGAAAATGCTATGAAAACTAAAGGCAGGCACTCTTCGTTTTACTGGGGCTTTCATGTTTACACTCTTAAGGCACAAAGATAACTTCACTTTCCATTATCCCAGAGGATACAGTCTCTTCAGGGAATCCCAGCAAAAATGTCACATCCCGTGTCCACCACCACAAATGCATGACACAGACGACAGAGCCCAAGGAAAACCAGATTCCGTGAAGAAAGTTGATGAGTTTAGTCCAGACACAGCCAAAGGGCAACCGCTAAACCTCCACAAGCACCTCACCAAGAGAAGAGGCCACGTGGCCTCTGGGGTGCGTGCTCTCACCTGCTTTCATGCATGACACCCAGCAATTTGAGCCCCACTCACAGATACAGGTGAAAACACATTATCAGACTATTTTTAGAAGTCAGAATGAATGCAATGTAAAAATGATTCTGGTATTGGGACTTTGATGATTAGCTTTCTGCAGTGGAAAGCACCCAGCTATACTGAGCAAATTCAAGACATGAAGTGACTTGAAATCAGAGCTGTGGAGTGACAGGACCCTACTACAGCCCCGTGTCTACATGCCAGACAAACTACCTCTGCCAAGCTACCTGTGCGCTGACGTGCTCAGGTAAAGAGCATTGTTTTCTTGGCTTAGGATTTCAAAGTGATTTCTAAACAGAGAGGAGACTGTCCACCGTGACACCCAGCATGGCAGCTGTTCAAAAGCAGCTGTGGCTGTGCAGGGTGATGAAACCGCAGGGCGCTGCAGGTCACAAATGTGATTTCTCTATGGGTGGGAGATCCAGCTGCTGCCTTCTCAAGTGCCCTCTACCTCCTCTTCAAACACCAGCCACAGAGCATGGAATATTTACTACGTACCTCCCAGCCAGCTCGGATCTCTCCACTGAGGCACTCATCTGGAGGAACCCCGAGTAAGACGGAGCCCATGAGCATGCTGGAGAGACGTTTTTCAGTGTTAATAGATCAAACTGTTCTCCACCTGTTGCCTAAAATGTACACAGGGAAGTCACCTGTTCACATTAAAAGAAATCCTATTTAGCAGGACAATATGCTACATGTGGTGATTTTCGTTTGGGTTTCTGGTTATTAAATGCCACAAATCCCAAGCTCACTGTGGAACATTTTCATTAATATTATGCTCTTGTAGTCAAATTAACCAATGTCATTGTAGCTAAAGTCACTCAAAAATATAGTCATGTGCCATCTAACAACATTTCCATCAACAACAGTGGTGGTCTCAAAAGATCATGATGGAGCTAAAACATTCATTTTCTGTCTAGATACGTTTAGATACACAAATACCTATTGCCGTGTTACAACTGCCCACAGTATCCAGTAAAGGAACACGTGGTATGGGTTTGTAGCCTAGGAGCGATAGGCTATGGCATACAGCCTAGTGTGTAGAGGCTGTACCAACCAGGTTGGTGTGAGCGCACCTCAGGAGGTGCACACAACAGCCAATCACCTAATGATGCATTTCCTCAGAATGTATCCCCATCCTTAAGTGACATATGACTGTATTTATCTAAGTTACGACTTTCACTAAAAGATAGGAAACAGAGATCAGCTTGTTCCACCATCAGAGATGGGCCAAAAAGCAACTCCTGTTAATCACTCATCCAGTCAAACCAGGTTAGGGCAGGTTCCAGTTTCTCCTCCCACTCACACTTCCGGGTTACTCTTGTTGAATCTCTGCCTGTCACAAAGCCATTACATGGAACCATTTTTATATGCTATGGAGAACACCACTAATTAAAGTAAAAGCAGTATGCTGGATTGAGCAAAAGCAAGCATTATCTTTTCAAATGACACCTCATTCCCCTCTAAAATTCTAAAGTTCAAAAGGAGTAACTTTATTTATTCATTTAGAGACAGGGTCTTGTTCTGTCACCCAGGCTGCAGTGCAGTGGTGCAATCTTGACTCACTGCAATCATCATCTCCCAGGCTCAAATGATCCTCCTGCCTCAGCTTCCCAAGTAGCTGGGACTACAGGTGTGCACCACCACACCCAGGTAATTTTTGTATTTTTTGTAGAGACAGGGTTTTGCCATGTTACCCAGGCTGGTCTCGAACTCCTAGGCTCAAGTGATCTGTCTGCTTTGGCCTCCCAAAGTGCCAAGATTACAGACATGAGCCACCGTGCCTGGCAAGGGAGTAACATGATTTGAACATTGAGATAGTGGAGGGAAGGAGAAATTGCAGTGGCACCTGGAACTGTCAGCAGTACACACAAATGAGTCTTCTGGTTCTGAGAATCTCAGTCCCTGTTTTTTGATAACGGAATCACACCTTCAATTCTGTATAAGAACCACTAAAAGAGGGGTAGGAATCTCCAATCGGCCCAAGCTGGAACACGATCCCTAAACATAATGTGAACTTCTCTTTCTCCACTCCTGCCTACAAACATTAGGGACGGGGAAGGTATCAGAGCAGGCCCCGGGTTCTCGGCCTCTTTAAGCACTCGACGCTAGGATCTGACCTTGGCAGGCTGTGGGGAGTAGTTTGGTGGCCTGTCTGCGAGGTCCAAGGTCTCAAGGACATTCGTCCAGGCAGACCAAATATTGTCTCTATTTCACAGATGAAGACACGGAAGCCCACTGAATGAGATACCTGCCCCAGACCTGCAAGCTGTCAAGGGAATTTTGTCTCCCCTCAGATGCTTCCTCCTATAGCCTTAAACTCAGCCTCAAATGCTGGTGGGAGCTAGGGACCCAGTCCAGGGCCCTTTGAACCTGGGGCGTGGCTGTCCTGCCACACCCCCCACCCCAGGCCTCCGGGAAAGGGATCCGTTAGAGAAAGGCTGCAGTTCTCAGCAGGCTTCAGGGGAAGGGTGTGGACTGACCAGCGCTCTGCTCCCTGCCACCCCATTCTGCAACCAGAGTCGTTACACAACACTCCACCAGGGAGGGCCACGTAGGCCCAGACCAAGTGCGCCGCCCAGCTTGTCCCTGCGGACCCGGGACGCGCCCGGCGCTGCTGGGACACGAGTGGCCGGGCCGAGCCAGGCCCCGGGCCCCGGGAGGTGCGAGAGACCACGAAGCCATGGCCGTAACGGGCCTCCGCCACCGACCGCGCGCTCCGGAACAGCCCGGACACCATTGTTCCCGCCTGGCTGAGGCCGGGCGCCCCACACTCCCCTACGAATTAGGCATGACTCTCACCGCTGCCCCCGGTCCTCCCCGCCCAGCCCGTTCCCCGCTCAGGT